>NC_082400.1:3957633-3960583 GCF_031168955.1 Gadus macrocephalus
CGTGAACATCCTGTCCTCTGGGCTCTGTTGATTATGTGCTGTTTCAGTATATCATCCCGGTCTCTTGTAGCCTTGGCATTTAATAGGGCGGGTTATGCATGAAATTGTGTGCTTGGGTGGACTTTAAGTCTATACTCGCCTGCATTCGTTGCCAGCTTTACACACTCGACGTGTTCCCTGGCAAGCTGGAGCTGCTTTCGTTCGTTTATTTTGGTAAAAGCAGATTTCAACTGCTCCTTGTCACCATAACACCGTGAAGCGGGCTCTGTCCTTCTTACCCTCTTGTTTAGGTGGGCCATGGTAGTAGCCTTGCTGCTATCCAACAGTGGCAGCTCGGTATTGACCAGCCCTGCTCTGGTGGTTGAGGACGTAGGAGAAACGGTAATCTCTTTGAGTCTAAGATTAAGGTAAGATTAAGAGATTAAGGTAACTTTATTCTTCCATCCAGCGCTCTGCGTGTCCTTAGGAGGAGGCCCTAAGTGATCTCATGAACCACAGAATAGGTCGTTCCTATAGGTCGTCCAGATCGACCCATATGTAGGTTTTAGCCTCCTGTCGACTGTTCGATGAAACAGCAATACGTCACGTATGTCAATGTTCTGTCTGCCAAAACAAAATGAATGAAAATCGTCATTCTCAGTGGAAATATAAATCCTTTAGGCCCTCTTTCATATTTCATCGAACCCCAGGCCACTAGCTCACTCCATTTTTGGCAAGAAAGATCCTTGACATACGTGAGAAATATTTAAAACTTTCATACGGTCGTTTTGGAAGACCTATACAAACAGCTAATATGTTGTTTAGGTTGGAGGACAGGCTAAGAAGGGCGCGGGACAAGGCCATGTGACGGAGCATGTACACACCGGCATAAACTCACTGAGCACTGGGCACCTGGGGGGGGGGGGGGGTTCAGCTGAAACAGGGCATTCACTAACACTTTAAACCACACATGCGTCTTACTGAAGCACACGTGCGACCTACTAAAGCTTGCATGCATTTTATATAAAAATATAGCCATGTCCCCTCCCAAAAAAAACGACAGAAAAACTTGGTGTGGTTTGCTCATTTCCTGGTAGTCCAGTGAATGAAACCAGCCGCGGCCGCTTGCCAAATAACAAAAAACTTTGGGTATGTTGTGCGGTTTTGTGCAATGGCTACAGTGACCAGGGTCGTTGACATTAGACCTGGTACAAGTACTTTTTCTACGGTACTTTGTAATAACAAAATTGTAATTTCAGTTGTAAAAAAATGGACAAAACTTCTCTTTTTAACCATTGTTATTCATTCAGAACATTTTACAACCAACACAAAATACACCCCCTCCCTACCTGCCGCTGTCAGTCCCGTTGATGAAATGATATTCCATGGTAGCTGCAGGGCTATCAAAATGGGTACATCCTCTGAGTTTAGAAATGTTCAGATTGACCGGGCGTTTTTCTCTGGTTAGACGTGTTCTCCTGGTCCGCTTGGCATTCCACTTTAACTATTGCAGTGGGCGTTGTTGGCGTCCAGTTAGGAAAAGTATAAACAACCGGACCTGACCACTTTCAGCTCTCCGTTGCCATGACGGTGTTGGAACACACATGCCCCTTGAACCAGCGGGGTTGAACTTGCTCTCTCTCTCTTCCCTCCGATGTGCACTGCAGCACGCTCTCTCAGCCACTGCGGTGCACTCAGCCTTCAGCTCCAACATTTGGCCCCTATTGATTAAACTTCAATAGGAACTATTCCAAATTCAGTCGGTGCCCCTATGGAACCTTTTGGTATAACCTCCTCAGCTCTCTTGGAACCACGACGGAGGGGATACCAAGTTCCAGGTACCAAGTACTTTCCACAACCTTTTCCCCGATGGAGAACCAAAAGGTTCACCCTGCGGCTGAAAAGGGCCAATGGTGTGTGTGTGTGTGTCACTGTTGGCCCTTTCCACCAAATCAGCTATGATCCTTTGAACCGGTTCCGGCCAGGATCCTTAAAGCCTTGGTGCGTTGCTCTCCACCAGTCCACCAGTGTTGAGAAGAAACACTGGAATCAAGGATGCATCAATGGAGAGGTTGCACCGTGCACAGCGGAGGTAAACATTAGCAGCACCCTCTTGTAACCATCACCTCCTCCCAACCTCTAGAAGATTACACGCCCACTGATGATGTCATGGGTCGCACTTCAGGTCAAGGAAGACAGGCTATATTAAGGTTCCAGATGGGAACCAACTTTTCGTGTTCTGAACCAATTGGGTGAAATGCTCTGTTGCAACATTGCAATGTTTCAAAACAAGACGCGCAAACCGGAACAGAACCTTTTCCATCTTGGTAGAAAAGGAAATTTTGAGTAACTAATAGATTATTAGAGTCTACACACGCACGCACGCATGAACACACACACATACACACACGCACACACACACACACACACACACACGCGCGCGCACACACACACAAACACACACACACACACACACACACATACACACACACACACACACACACACACACACACACACACACACACACACACACACACACACACACACACAGCATCATCCACTTATTCAACCATTTTTAGAAGAGCTAAACCCTCCGCTAACTGTGATGAGCTAGCAGTTGAGCTATCTGGAGTAGCGCTGAGCTAGCTGTGCTGGCATTGAGCTAGCTGTGGTAGCATTGAGCTAGCTGTGATAGCATTGAGCGGGGTCATCCCCATGTTCCCCGGATCCTATGTTCCCCGCTCGGTGATCATAGGACCCTTTTTTGGGAAAAAAGGGTATTTTTTCCTTTTTCTGGGAAAAGGGTCCTATGTTCCCCGAGATCTATCAATCTTTAAAATATTTCAACTTTGACGCGACATTCGCGTGATGACAGCCAATCAGCATTCAACAGCGTGGCCACTGAGTGACATGTGTAACGTAACAGCCAATCAGCTTTCAACCTGCCAACTCAGAGTGCAGTCCCGGGTG
>NC_082400.1:3968183-3970683 GCF_031168955.1 Gadus macrocephalus
CTCAGGGAGTTTATTCCAGCTATTTGTTGCATAGTAACTAAATCCTGCTTTCCCATGTTTCGTGTTTACTCTGGGGATAATTAACAGATTGGTCTCAGAAGATCTTAGTGTTCTAGAAGGCTTATGTAGTGGAAGCATATCAGTTAAATATGTTGGGCCTAAACCATGTAGGGATTTATAGGTTAGCAACATGATTTTAAAATCAATTCTCTGACCTACAGGAAGCCAATGTAACGATTTAAGAATTGGTGTAATATGTTCACATTTTTTGGTCTTTGTTAAAACTCTAGAAGCAGCATTCTGAACAAGCTGAAGCTTCCTTAGAGTTTGTTTTGGGAGACCTGTAAGGAGACCATTGCAGTAATCAAGCTTACTAGTGATAAAGGCATGTACAAGTTTTTGTAAGTCTTCGGTGGACATGAGCCCCCTAAGTCTTGCTACATTTTTAAGGTGATAATATGCAGATTTTGTAACTGATTTGATTTGACTTTCGAAATGTAAATCAGAATCCATGATAACCCCTAGATTTCTGGCTTTGATTGAGGTTTTCAGGGACAGAGAGTGAAGGTGTTGGGTTACTTTAAGCCTTTCCGTTTTAGCCCCAAATACAATTATCTCAGTTTTATCCTCATTTAGCTGAAGGAAATTTCGGCACATCCAGTCTTTCACTTGCTCAATGCACTGGCACAGCAGATCTATGGGCCGATAGTCATTTGGTGATAGCGATACATAGATTACCATTTAGTAGACTTCTATCCAGAGTTCCTTAGAAGCTCTCTTGTGATGGAGGTCATTATGTCCCGTATGATCCGTGACATTGGGGATCGAACCAACACACTGATACCATCTTCGAATGTAATTATCTTTTGAATGTAATTAATGCAACATTTTACCAACATGTTTGAAGACACGTTATTCACATCAGATTTGAATAGGCATATGCACTACACATACTTGTCATGTGTGGACATATGGTGCTGACATGAGAATGTGTGCGCATTCATGCTGTTACATGTATGTGTGTGTGTTTGAACTATTATAGGTGTAGTCTTGATGTTTAACTTGTCTTTGACGTGTGTGTGCATGTGTGTGTGTGTGTGTGTGTGTGTGTGTGTGTGTGTGTGCGTACGTGTGAGTTTGTGTTTGTATTACAGTTTGTGTGTGTGTGTGTTTAAATTACAGTTTGTTTGTGTGTGTGTGGCTGTGTATGTGACAGTTCTCAAATGCTATTCTGACAACCCAGTTATGTGCACAATCCACCACCAGCTGTTCTGATATCTTTACTATGTGTGTGTGTGTGTGTGTGTGTGTGTGTGTGTGTGTGTGTGTGTGTGTGTGTGTGTGTGTGTGTGTGTGTGTGTGTGTGTGTGTGTGTGTGTGTGTGTTTTAGATGCAAACCAAGACAAAGTATTGTTTATTTTCAATTCATGAGGCAAAATTAGACGAATACATGAATGATATATGTGCAAAGACACACACACACACACACACACACACACACACACACACACACACACACACACACACACACACACACACACACACACACACACACACACACACACACACACACACACACACACACACACACACACACAGGAAATAAGCAAGTACATAAACTGAGCAAGAGGGACTTTGGCAAGTTTCACTTCTAATGAGACACAATTTTGAATGTCAGTCAGAAGATAGCTCAGCTGAGCGTGTGAGTCCAGTATTGTTATTTCTCCCTTCGCTCTTGAACACTAAAAGGTCAGGCGTGTTAAGGTCGGGGGTCAGGTAGGGGTCATTTTAGGGGTCAATCAAAGAGCACATCAATTATTGAAACAAAAGGCCAAACTCATGGTCTCACTAGTTGGGCGGGGTTTAGAACTACGAAGGCCGACAGGTGAAGAACCAACGTCATCGTCTGTCCTTTCTCCGTCCTCTAACCTTATCACCGTACCTTTGTGAACCTGAGGGCTGCTTGTTATAACCCTAGTTATTCTGAGGACTAACACCTAGCGTTGCTTCCGGTGTTAGCCACAGCCTTCTCTCTATTCATTCAAATCTGCTATTATAGCATGTAGCTTCACCTGTTAGCCAGACTTTATGTCCATCTATGCTAAATAACACAGTAAAGCATGTAGCTTCATGAGTTAGCTAGAGCATTCAGGTCCATCTCTGCTAAGCTAAACTGTATAGAATGTAGCTTCACGTCTTAGCTCGTCTTTATTTCCATCTCTGCTAAGCTACACCATATAGCATTTAGTTTCAGCTACTCTTCATGGCCATCCGTGCCTAGCAACGACATATTGCATTTAGCTTCAAGGTTAATCTAGTCTTCATGGCCATCTTTGCTAAGCAGCACAGTTCATGTAGCTCCCAGGGTTAGCTAGTCTATCCGTCAGTTTAGCATGTAGCCTCGCGGGTTTGGAGAGCCGTCCAGCACGCTAATTTAGCTTCCATTCCAACTCAACAATTTTCATCAGGACACATTCAGACTCTGTAGTGAGGATGATTT
>NC_082400.1:3978183-3988183 GCF_031168955.1 Gadus macrocephalus
TCTGTTGGTCGGGGTCGGACTAGATTTGTCAAATGTTTCAAGAAACTTGCATTTTTACCAATGTGTCTATTAACCCTGAGAAAATTGATACAGAAAAATCTCTTTCTCTCTCTCTCTCTCTCTTACTCTCTCGCTCTCTTTTATGTTAAAATGAAATATTACAAATATAGAACGTCTATATTCATTGGTATGTTTTAAACAGTGTATAATCCGATGACAATAATTAGAAGAGTTTCAGTCCGTTGCAATCTGAACCTCACCGCCAGAGGCCACTAAATCCTCCACACCGCACCTTTAATTAAGCATGTTTTGCTTTTCCTCCTTTGTCTTTTTGTCGCTTGTATACAACATACATGCACAATTACACGACAAAATGTCTTAAATACACAACACGACACACACAGGTCATACATACACACACAATAACGCAACACAATGGCCTAGATATGCAATACCTAACACAGGTCTTAAATAAATACACAATAACCGAACACAATGTATTTGATAAACAATACCTAACAGGCGAGTGCGACACAGCTCTGACGCGTACGAGGCAAGCTTAGCATGAATCCTCCTTTCATCAAGAAACTAAAGCCAACGTTAAAAGCCAACATTATGCTGCTGACAATAAGACAGAAAAGGTTGAGGAATGTGGAGTAAAATATTGGGATTACCCGACATAGAGCTGCTGATGGAAGAGTGCTGAGCATCAGACAATAGACAGGCTACAGCTAGGCTGTACATTGTGTCTGCTATTGTTCGGCACACTGTTCATTGTAAATACAAATGTTATTACAGATGGATTTACCATCTTCTCTTGTCCCCGCTGTTGGCACTAGACAAAGCCAGAGGAGAGTGTGACATGTTGAATTAGTGAAACAATATGAGTGTGTTTATAGAGGGAACCGCTTCCTAGTGAGGTCCCTCTCTCACAACATCTCAAACAGCGCCAAAGTCAGTCTGTGTGAGCAGCAACACATTACACAATGCTATGAGCCCTTTCTGGGCTAACAATTCCGTGCAGACATTATTTCACTCATAGCTAACACCAGCTAACCCTAGGCGCTAATACTAGCAGCAAATACTAGCCTGCATTGACGTGAGTTGGGTGGCAGGCTAAAACACACATTTCTGATACCTCAGCTCACCTTATCAATGGAGAAGTGTACAGCGATGTGCTTTCTGAGACGCAAACAGGTTCCCCATGATAACATTGAAGTCTAGTGACTTGTGTAGATACACAGCGTTGCCCTCCGAGCCACATCATCTCCCCCAAAGACAAGACCACAATGCATCATCCAATACCAACTACTACAGAGACGGTTATAGGATTACTAAATAATTTCACATGCTTTTAATTGATTTACGCTCCCCTCACTTGTGCCCTCACTAGTGCCCCTCCCTCACTAGTGCCCCTGCCCTCACTACTGCCTCTGCTCTCACTACTGCCCCTACCCTCACTAGTGCCCCTCCCTCACTAGTGCCCTTCCCTCACTAGTGCCCTTCCCTCACTAGTGTCCTTCCCTCACTAGTGTCCCTACCCTCACTAGTGCCCCCCTACCCTCACTAGTGCCCCTACCCTCACTAGTTTCCCTACCCTCACTAGTGCCCCTACCCTCACTAGTTCCCCTACCCTCACTAGTGCCCCTACCCTCACTAGTGCCCCTACCCTCACTAGTGCCCCCCTACCCTCACTAGTTCCCCCCTACCCTCACTAGTGCCCCCCTACCCTCACTAGTGCCCCTACCCTCACTAGTGCCCCTACCCTCACTAGTGCCCCCCTACCCTCACTAGTGCCCCTACCCTCACTATTGCCCCTACCCTCACTAGTTCCCCTACCCTCACTAGTGCCCCTCGACTCACTAGTTCCCCCCTACCCTCACTAGTGCCCCCCTACCCTCACTAGTGCCCCTACCCTCACTAGTGCCCCTACCCTCACTAGTGCCCATGCCCTCACTGTGTACATTTCACCACCAGTGTACATTTACATTCAGGGCATTTAGCAGACGACTATATCCAAAGCGTCCATTTGTCAGAAGAAGGTGAAACAATATATCGCTGTTGGAACAGTTAAGGATGTTCACAGAACCAAGGGCCAAGCACTAACAATCACTGGGTGGACCCATTCCCCGTACGCAACAATGATAGCTAGGATAAGATGCTACACAACTACCTACTCTAACTAAATACGACGTACAATAAGTGAGTACATCAAGTCCCAGGACGTACAGGATACAGTAAGTGCGTACATTAAGTGCCAGGACGTACAACATACAATAAGGGGGAGGCTCTGAAGAGGTGAGTCGTGAGTCCTTTGCGGAAGCCGGGATCGGCAGGGCGCTCGTTCCATGTTCCTCGTTCTCGTTCCGCAGGAGCCATGACGGCACACCGCTCCAGACAATCAACGGATTGGCTCAGCCCCCTCTGACCCCACATTGAGTGGGTGGGCTGCATGTGTCACGCGTCACACACCTCAGGCGGTTGACACCAGGTCGATGTTAATCTGGAGACATCCCAGGGGCTCACCTCGGCCCCGCCCCTCGGGTATCTGACTGTGATCACTTATCTACCAACAACAGGGGGGAAGTTTCTCTCTATTTCGCCCAAAACAAAGACCTGGTTTCCATGCATGTCTTCTCACAGGACAAGGAGAGCTGAGCCCTCTTAGCGCATGCAAAAACAGCCGCGCCTAGTGGACGAGATATAGATGGAGAGCTTTACCTGTAGTACTACAGACGGATTCTAGTATGCATGGAGTACGAGAGGACCCTATTCTGAATAAAGGGTCAAACCTGAGGGAGAATAGATGGTAGGACTAACGTTAGAGGTAGACCGTGATTAGAGTATAGAGTAAGATTATGTATAGCAGTTGTATATAGTTGTCGTTGTTATATAGTAGTTATTATGTATACAGGTGTGTTTCTGCTCCGACCGCCTGCTGATGGGTCGGTTTCCAGGACAATCAGGAGACCGACAGCTGGGCTGACTCGCCTCCTCCCTACCCTCCTCTCTCCTGCTCGTCCAAGTCATTCTTACCTTGCTCATCTTTCATCTCTTCCACTGCCCTTCTCCTCTACCTCCTCTCACCTCTTCATCCCACTCTCCCTCCTCCTCTCCCTCCGACCACGCTCCTCCTCCACCTCGTCTCCTCACGCTCGTCTCTCCTTCACTCCTCCTCCCTCGGCCTCCTCCTCCTCCTCCCTCCTCCACCTCCTCTCCTTCCCCCCCCCTTCAGGGCCTCCTCCTGTGAGGGGCTGGCAGGTGAAACATCTGGAGGTGGTGTCTGTCTGATGAGGAGTAGGCCACCTGGGTCGCCTCGACACTCTGGGGCTGACTAGCTGTGATCTACGCTACGCTATGACAGCTACGCTCGCTCTCGCTGACACCAGACACAGAGAGATAGAAAAGGAGGGGGAGGTGGGAGTCAAGGAGGGAGAGGGGGGGGAGAGAGAGGCTGAGAAAGGGTGAGAAAAGGGCGCAGCAGGAAAGAGAGATGCAGCCAGGGGGAGAAGAGAGAGGAAGGTAAGAGAGGAAGGAGAAAGGTAGAAATAAAGAGTTAAAGCAACAACAAAACGAGGGTAGCAAATGATAACAGTGGATAACATAATCTAAAGTAATGCACTGTGTGGACGAGTAGCAAAATACACAGAGTGAGGCAACTTAAAGAAGCTGAAGGGGCTGGAAGTGACAGTCAGACGTGGGTTCCGACTGTCGATTAAGGCAGTGGTGTTCAACCTGTGGGTGGAGAGCCATCGCAGGGTCAGGGCGGGGGACAGCAGGGTCCCTCACTCGCTGAGTCAATGCACGTTTTAAATCCTAAGCAGTCGGCCAAACCATTATGAACATTCACAGGTACAGCGTAGATGGGTCTGTCCCAGGGCTCGACAGTGCGCCCATTTCACTCGCATTTGCGAGTGAATTTTTCGGCGTGCGAACGAGAAACCAAAACAGGAGGATGCGTGCGAGTGACTTCTCCGCAGCGCACTATGCTGCGCGTTCACACCAAACGCGAAGGGGCGAAACGATTCCATACAAAGCAGCGATACCATTTGCAGCGCGACACCTTTGCCCGGCACGGGCGAGCGCGTGCCGGGCAAAGGTTCACGTGGATTTCAGGTGGATTTGCGGCACGCCACTTTTGCTCGAGTTGAAATATTTAAACTTTGCCGCGACATTCGCGTGATGACAGCCAATCAGCGTTCAACAGCGTGGCCACTGAGTGACGTGCGTAACGTAACAGCCAATCGGTTTTCAACCGGCCAACCGTTCCCCGCAGTGCAGTCCAGGGTGAACCGCAGCATGGAGGAGAAAATGATTGTTGCCGTTTGCGACTCCCCGAGCTCTATATAGAATAGTATATAATATAATATAATTGTATTGTATATATAATATCACGGCCAAAAGCTCGGTGCGCCTCCGGATGTCCATAGCGCGGGGAGCGCTACGGGAGGGTTTAGCGGGTTTGTTGACCTACGTTGCTATGGTTACCAGTCTTGTGCGTTCCAACGGTTTATAAGGTATCTAAATCGCTGTCTAATCAATACTTCATTCACTGCCTCTTCCGTGGTCATTACAATATTATGAATAGACTGCGTGGAGAAAGTTAATGCTGTTACTTTAGTCGATAAAGTCTACAAATTCAGCCCCCGACTGGTTGAAGGATTTCGGGTGGCTAGTTTATGATGCTAAGAACATCTGTACATTTTGTAAGGAAGCCCCATCGGCAATGGCAGGCTCCTCTCTGTTTATAACGGGGAACCCTAACCTGAAACGCGATGCTGTGGTGAAACACATCGAGTCCACTATGCATTCTCGCTGTCCCGATTTCTATATAAATCGCGCCCAGCCCAATAACCCCTGGTACGGTGGAAGCCGAAATTGGTGCTGTTTTGTGTAGCCTAAATGTAATCTTGTCTATTTATTTGTCTTAATTTTGTCTTAATCAACAGCACCAACTTTAGTAAGTTGGTGCTGTTGGTGTGTGCAATTTCTGCACGCTAATAAATGTTCTAAACAAAAACCTATTGTGCCCCCATTTTTTTTTCCTGTGCTCCTAAATTTTTTAACTTAGGGGCACGAGTGCTCCTGAAAAAAAAAGTTTGTGTAGAGCCCTGGTGACCTACACAACATCTAAATCGTGCAGCTCATGATTTAGCTCTGAATCACTAGTTTTAATTCATGTTGCTAATTTATTGTACGTGAATGTATTTGTTGCAGCGAGTCCTGGTACGTCCTGAAACCGCCACTCAGAACCAGCTGCCCGCCAAACTTTGGGTGAGTTAGTCTCTTCTTTTTTTTGGTCTCTTTTTCTTTTAACTATTCTGTCCAAATGGAGGAGCAGCACATGTACAACAGATATTCACCTTAAGACAGAAATACTTCCTCATTGCATCACACCACATCGCGTCAGTCTTTACCTGCTGTGTCTGCCCAACCTCGACATACCTAGAAGGATGAGAGCGATCGGGCTCTACCCTCTGCTCTACGGGGAATATAACCCCTAACCTTGCAGTCTTAGTGCCTTGCTCTACTCAGTGTCATTGCGCTACACTTCAACATTGTCTCCATGGTAACGGATGGTTGTACCAGGGGCTTGTTGGAGCCCGTGTTAACAACATCCCATAACCAGGAGTCTGCTGTCATGGCAACCAGTATGTCCTGACCACTGGACAATGGACACCTAAAGGACTTTTCCACATTTACTGTTTACTTTTTAATTCAGAAATAATTTGTTAGAAATAACAGTGTGTGTGTGTGTGTGTGTGTGTGTGTGTGTGTGTGTGTGTGTGTGTGTGTGTGTGTGTGTGTGTGTGTGTGTGTGTGTGTGTGTGTTTGGGAGAGAGAATTTGTGTGCCAAAATCATCTACAGCAGTCATCCAAGAAGTGTATGCGCACATACACAACACACACACACACACACACACACACACACACACACACACACACACACACACACACACACACACACACACACACACACACACACACATAGCAGCCAGCTAGCGCTTAAAGCAAAACTGGGCTTCCATGGTCATCCATTATCACTGACAAACTAAATGTTCCATGTACACCATATGGTACACAGAGAGAGAGAGAGAGAGAGAGAGAGAGAGAGAGAGAGAGAGAGAGAGAGAGAGAGAGAGAGAGAGAAGGGGGGGGGGGGGTAGGGGAGAGAGATAGGGGGAGAGAAGAGTGGAATGGAGAGGGAGGAGAGAGGTAGAGAGAGAAAGGGGGAGAGCGAGTGAGACAGAGGGAGAGGGAGAAAGGGGGAAAGAGAAACAGGGGGGTAGATAAAGAGAGGCCAGAGAGAGATAGAGATACAGTGAGAGAGAGAGAGAGAGGGATGGAGAGAGAGCGAGCCACACAGCCACTCCAACTTAAATGGAGAAGGGGTGTTAGTTTTAGATTGTGCTGTCAGCCTGTTGTGACATCACAACCTACAATTAAAACTAGCCAATGACAAGCCAGCAGCCTGGCAATAAATTAATTTCATGAAACGTGACAAGACAGACTCTTCACCCCTCTCAGCGGTCTAAACGTATGCCTCCTATAGATTCATACACACTCACATTGCGGATAAGAACACACAGTATAGAAGAATAGCGTAGAATAGAACAGAATGGAATAGAACACAGCCAAAGAGATTAGAATAGTGCAGAATGCTATAGAACAGAACAGAAAAGGATCTTACAAAATAGAATAAAGCAGTACGTATCAGACCAGATCAGCACAGAACATAATACAGTAATAGAATAACAATGTTGCTCATTCTGAGTAAGGAGGGAGGTTGTGAGGGAAGGATATAAAGAAAGGAAAGAAGGAAAGGGAGAATAAATTAAGGCACACATACAGACATAAACTCTCTCTCACACACAAACACACACATGCACACAGAAACACACTCACACACAGAAACACACACACACACACACACACACACACACACACACACACACACACACACACACACACACACACACACACACACACACACACACACACACACACACACACACACACAGGGAGGACTGTGCCATGCAGCACGCTGGCAATGCCCAGGGGCACCCATCTCATGCCAACAACACACACACACACACACACACACACACACACACACACACACACACACACACACACACACACACACACACACACACACACACACACACGCACACACACACACTCATACAAACATACACACACACACGCACACACTACTGAAAAACACACACATATACAGACACACGCGACTGAAAAACATAGACATATATACAAACACGAGACTGAAAAACACACGTCTATATATATATATACACACGACTGAAAACACACAAATAAATACTAAATATACTAGAAAACTGAATGCTAAAATGCATACACACACACTCACACGTGCACTAGTGAGGAAAAAGGAACACAGACAGACACACACATGACCATTGTTCCAGATCGGTGGGGGGGGACTATTGATTTATTTATTTATCATTCATCAATTCATTTATATATTATATATGTTCTATTTTAAGATTCAGTTATTTATTCATCTTTTATCTATTTAATTTAACTTGTTTCTATGTATTGATCTATGATGTATTTAATTGATATGTTACATGTATTTATCTTACATATTCAATTGTTAATTTATTTCATTTCGTTATTTAATGAAATAATGATCTTTTTATTCATTTACAAAATTGTGTACTGACGTATTTATTCCTTTACAATTAAATGCATTTTCTTATTTATTAATTGAAAAATCATGTATTTCCTTATGAACACATTCATAAATATAGGAATGTAATAATTAGTTCATAGTGTTCGTCTCCGTCAGTGTGTTCACTTATCATCCATGGAAGTATGTATCACTGCCGTGCTCTGGGTGTCAGTTTAGGGGACAGCATGTCGTACTCAGAGACAGGTGTAGGGACAGTGCATTCTAGTTTATACTAATGTCATGACTAATATAATATTCCTTGATACAAACAAGTAAAAGAGTAACTCGTTGAACATTATAAATATATGTGATACCATATTAATTGAAACTGTTTCTGGAATTGTTTCATGAAAATCTGTTAGATTGAATTGATACATAATAGAACATTCCTTTAGATAGGTATGCTATTAGTTCCTTCTTGTACGACCCTCCGGTTTATAAATACAGTATTCCTGTGAATGGCTCTTTAAATATCTGTGAGAGGAGCCACAAGTAGCCAAACGTTTGAGTGTGTTCGAGTGTTCTGTAATGGTTCACTAAATATACACTGTATTTATGATAATAATAATATCAATAATAATAATAATAATAATAATGATAATAATTGTAATGATAATAATAATAATAATAAAAAGATGATGATAATAATAATAATAATAATAATAATAATAATAATAATAATAATAATAATAATAATAATAATAATGATAATAATAATAATAATAATAATAATAGTAATAATGATTGTATAATCATGGCATCTGCTTTGGCAACAATAAAACCTCTCTCTCTATATATATTGTATATATGTATATTTATTTGCCTTTGTGCTTATGTGTCTATGTGTCTATGTTGTATATTGTCTGCTTTGTTTGTTTGCTGCTTGAATCTGTACAGCACTCTGGTCATCGTGGAATGTTCTTAAATATGCGTTATAAATACATCAGATTTGACAAGTAATACTATTGTGTTCAAAGTAATTAATCATATATTTAAACATAATGCTGAAGAGAAATGACTAGCTCACCACGAAACAAACAAAAGGAGGAATCAACGACAGAGCCTGAATGAGACGGGATTGAAGTCATTAAACATAAATATGTGTGTTTAAATATAATAAGCGTGATCCCACAAGTAATTAGTAATTATGAGTGATAAATAATTCATTAGGAAGTAATAAATAATTACCAGGAATCCTCTTATGGTACATTATGCCTCTCAAAAAAACAAATAAACGTACTATATATACATATACAGTATGTGTGTTTGTCTATAAATACAAATGTACCCAATCTAAGCAACTATTAATGTTCCTCAAACTCAATTAAAGCCTTTAGAAGTGACATGAACATCACAGTACAGGATGTGTTTACAGCCTTGGAATAAAGAGCTGAAGAAGACAACAGCGTGAGCAGCCACACAAGGGTTAAAGAGCTGAAACCCCACACACACCCTCTACCCCATCCTCCACCCTGCCAGCTCCCCCACCACCCCCACTCCCCCCACCACCACCTCTGCACCACCACCTCGCACTTCTGCCAGCTCATTTGCATATGAAGGTTTTAGGATTTCCGTTGTCCTGTCTTCTCTTCTACCTACTCCATCTCTCTCTCTCTATCCATCACTCCATCTCTCTCTCCATCTCTCTCTCTCTCTCTCTCTCTCTCTCTCTCTCTCTCTCTCTCTCTCTCTCTCTCTCTCTCTTCTCTCTCTCTCTCTCTCTCTCTCTCTCTCTCTCTCTCTCTCTCTCTCTCTCTCTCACTCTCACTCTCTCTTCTCCTCTCTGACTCTCTCACTCAATCTTCCCCAAAAACTTGGCAGCAGTCCCTAACTCCCCCTTCCCCCTCCCCCTCCCCCTCCCCCTCCCCCTCCACTACCCATAATGCAGCTGATCTGGGATTGGAGTAGAGGGATGGGAGAGAGGGGGGGGGGGGGGGGGGGGGGGGGGGGGTTGCTGAATTTGATCCAATCTAGACCGCTAAGAGACATGAATTTTCATTAATTACAACCTTGTCAGCAAAAGCATTATCGAAAGCTGAATATGAATATGCTAATGAGTGGAGGTTATTAGCATATTTGTCTTTGTTGGAATGTCGTTATTTATTACGTTTTATGGTGATGGAGGCAGCTGTCGATGGCTGGCCCACCGCGGATAACTAGGTTTCAGCAAATAAACCCCACCTAAGAGACCCCCCCAATAAACACCACCTAATAGACCCCCCCAACAAACCCCTGACAGACCCCCCAACAAACACCACCTAATAGACCCCACCAACAAACACCACC
>NC_082400.1:3991853-4009353 GCF_031168955.1 Gadus macrocephalus
AAGGCACACTTAGAACTGCAGTACACACCGAGGACCGCGAGTACAGTCCTCAGGCTCTGATCTGCACAAACTCTGAGTGAGTTCAGGTTCAGGCCTAGGGCAAGTTAGAAACATGTTGTAACGTCTCTCTCCCTCCAGGGCGGGTCGCATAGGGAGGACGGTGTCTCTGGACTGAGAGGGGGTCACTCAATGCCGGGCCAAGGGCCCAACCAGTCCACCACCTCTCCAGGACCTCAGCCAGCCGGGACCCCTACCGCGGTAAGACCTCCTCCTCCTCTCCTCCACCGGCTCCTCCATCCCGATTCCCACACCGGGAGCTGCCTCGCATTTTATCAAGCAGCCTTTTCACTCATTGACCTCCCCATTCCTCCGGGTTTCCAACCATCCACCCTCACACCCCAACACCTTTGAAGTTTTAATCACCGCTCTTCTCTTCTCTCCTCCCCTCCCTCCAACCTCCTCTCTGCCACCTACCTTCTCTTCCTCCTCATCTCCTCCTCCTCTGGCTCCTTCTCCTCCTCTCTTACTCTCCTCCTCTCATCCTCCTGCTCTTGCTCCTTCTCCTCCGCTCTCCTCTCCTCATCCTCCTCTCCTCCTCCTGCTCTTGCTCCTTCTCCTCCTCTCCTCTTCCTCCTCTCCTCCTTCTCTTGCTCCTTCTTCTCTCTTCCTCTCTCTTCCTCTCCTCCTACTCATCTTCTCCTCCTCCTCCTCCTCCTCTCCTCCTCCTCCTCTGGCTCCTCCTCCTCCTCTCTCTCCTGCAGCCCTGTCCGGAGGCCTTCAGGGTCAGAGCACCTCCTCTCTGAGCTCAGAGATCAAGTCTGAGGATGAAGGAGACGAGAACCTCCTGCAGGACCATAAGGACCCCAAGAAGGAGGACCTGGACATCAAGGATCTCAAATCAGTCGATAGGTGAACATCGTACACCCCCCACACAACACAGAAGCTTGTTTCAGGCAAAACCCTCAGAGTGGCTGGACAGATCCCACAAAGCTCTGCTCTAAGAGGACTTCCTTGTTCCAAACAAAGCCTTCCCGATTGGATGCCCTATCCCCCACCCCCATAAGAGGATGCTGATTCATAATCCTAGTCAGTACCTAATGGTATCTGAACCTAACCCAATCGGTGTGCGCATCCCATTTCCTGACCCTTGATGAGCAAGTGGGAAGAGAGAGCTGAAATCCTTGTGACAAAAAGATTGCTGCTCAGTCTCTCTGTCTGCTCAGAGTTCTTCTAGGTCTCTCTGTCTGCTCAGAGTTCTGCTCGGTCTCTCTGTCTGATCAGAGTTCTGCCAGGTCTCTCTGTCTGCTCAGAGTTCTTCTAGGTCTCTCTGTCTGCTCAGAGTTCCTCTAGGTCTCTTTGTCTGCTCAGAGTTCTGCCAGGTCTCTCTGTCTGCTCAGAGTTCTTCTAGGTCTCTCTGTCTGCTCAGAGTTCTTCTAGGTCTCTCTGTCTGCTCAGAGTTCCTCTAGGTCTCTCTGTCTGCTCAGAGTTCCTCTAGGTCTCTTTGTCTGCTCAGAGTTCTGCTAGGTCTCTCTGTCTGCTCAGAGTTCTTCTAGGTCTCTCTGTCTGCTCAGAGTTCCTCTAGGTCTCTCTGTCTGCTCAGAGTTCTTCTAGGTCTCTCTGTCTGCTCAGAGTTCCTCTAGGTCTCTCTGTCTGCTCAGAGTTCCTCTAGGTCTCTTTGTCTGCTCAGAGTTCTTCTAGGTCTCTCTGTCTGCTCAGAGTTCTTCTAGGTCTCTCTGTCTGCTCAGAGTTCCTCTAGGTCTCTCTGTCTGCTCAGAGTTCCTCTAGGTCTCTCTGTCTGCTCAGAGTTCTTCTAGGTCTCTCTGTCTGCTCAGAGTTCCTCTAGGTCTCTCTGTCTGCTCAGAGTTCCTCTAGGTCTCTTTGTCTGCTCAGAGTTCTGCTAGGTCTCTCTGTCTGCTCAGAGTTCTTCTAGGTCTCCTCTGTCTGCTCAGAGTTCCTCTAGGTCTCTCTGTCTGCTCAGAGTTCCTCTAGGTCTCTCTGTCTGCTCAGAGTTCCTCTAGGTCTCTCTGTCTGCTCAGAGTTCTGCTCGGTCTCTCTGTCTGATCAGAGTTCTGCCAGGTCTCTCTGTCTGCTCAGAGTTCTTCTAGGTCTCTCTGTCTGATCAGAGTTCCTCTAGGTCTCTCTGTCTGCTCAGAGTTCCTCTAGGTCTCTTTGTCTGCTCAGAGTTCTGCTAGGTCTCTCACACCGCTCCCAGACCTGTTTATTACCAACATGCTTCCATGTATTCATTGGAACCATGTTCAGAGAGATGTTTTCTTCCGGCCACGGAGGTCTAGCTCACATCTTCTCCCAGGGTCTTGAGCCTGGCTTTAGCTGTCTCACATGCGAGAGGAGAACCCCCACACCCCACCCCCACATCAAGATAGCATCGCAATACACCAAACCTTTCAGACCTGACCAGAGTGGCCCACAGGTCCAGGAGTTTATCTAGTGGGAGTGATAAGCCCTGATGTCATTTGCACCTTTATACAACAAGTAGAGAGAACTATATTGATTGTCCTGTCGAAGTAAACATTGAAAATAAACTCTGTTTTTCACTTGAAGGATGGTAACAATCAGAAACATTTGGGTCCCAACCCCAAAGATCTATACATCTCAGTGGTGTAGATAATGACGATGTTGATGATGTTGGTGATGATGTTTGTAATGATAATTATGATTATAGCGATAATTAGAATGATCATAACGATTATAAGCCAAAGTGCGATTTGCATCGTTGTGCATGAAAGTGTAGTTGATTTGGCACACAACCATCAAGTTACTCACAAGGGGCGTGCTGTAGCAGATGACAGCGGGCCATCAAGTGTGTTGAAGACATCTTTAATCACCGGCCTCGACTCTGAAGAGCTGTCTGTACATCTAGCTCGTCTACTTCTGTCTGAGAGTAATAACCTAAAACCCACAGAAAAACCAACTTGATTTTTAACCCTGTTTCCTCCTCCTCCTTCTCCTCTTCACTCCTTCACCTTCATATCCCATCTTCCGGTTCTCCTCTTCCCTCCTCTTCCTCCTCCCCTTCTCTCCTCCTTCTCATCGCTACTCCTCCTGTACTCTCTTCCATCTCCTCATCTTCCCTCCTCTTCCTCCTCCTCTTCTCTCCTCCTTCCCATCTCTCCTCCTCCTGTACTCTCTTCTATCTCCTCATCTTCCCTCCTCTTCCTCCTCCTCTTCTCTCCTCCTTCCCATCTCTCCTCCTCCTGTACTCTCTTCCATCTCCTCCTCTTCCCTCCTCTTCCTCCTCCTCTTCTCTCCTCCTTCCCATCGCTCCTCCTCCTGTACTCTCTTCCATCTCTCCTCTTCCCTCCTCTTCCTCCTCCCTTGGTTTCACCATCTCATTGGTCACCATAGCAACGCTGACGACGAGGACCTCTCCCCGGAGCAGAAGATGGAGCGGGAGAAGGAGCGGAGGATGGCCAACAACGCCCGCGAGCGTCTGCGCGTGCGGGACATCAACGAGGCCTTCAAGGAGCTGGGCCGGATGGTGCAGCTGCACCTGAAGAGCGACAAGCCCAGACCAAGCTCCTGATCCTGCACCAGGCGGTGGCCGTGATACTGAGCCTGGAGCAGCAAGTCAGAGGTGAGCGCCGCTACCTGAAGAGCTAGCTAGACTCACTGCCGGCCCCAGGCCATGATACTGAGCCTATAGCAGAGTTAGAGGTTAGCACTGCTACCTGAAGAGCTAACTAGACTTACTGCCATGCAGCAGGGCCTGATACTGAGCCTATAGCAGAGAGTTAGAGTCGAGCACCGCTACCTGAAGAGCTAACTAGACTATACTGTATATTATACTGAGCCTGCAGCAGAGTTAGAGGTAAGCCTCAGAGGTTAGAGGTTCATCAGCATGAATGACTGGTCACCATTTGTTAAATCAGTTTGGTAGCTACATGAGCCTCAATAAACCAGGCCATCACATGCCACACCCATGGCATCCAGTGGCAGTGTTTTCTCAACCTGCAGGTTGTATTACTCTTGTCCCCATACCAGTTTGCTGGTGTTTCTTTATGTTGAGCAGGTTGCAGTACTACCTGGCAAACAATAGGTAACATTGTTTTCTCTATGTGCAGCAGGTTGCAGTATCTCTTCCCCCAATAGGTGGCGGTGTTTCCTCTATGTGCGGCAGAGTTCAGTGCTCTCTGACCCCCAGACTGGAAAGGAGTTTCAATTCGCAGCAGGGTGCAGTTCTCCTTGTCCCCAGTGGGGGTCGGTGCTTCTTCTATGATTAGCAGGTTGCGTAACTTCAGCCGTCCCCTACTCTTTCAGAGCGTAACCTGAACCCCAAGGCGGCCTGCTGAAGCGGCGAGAGGAGGAGAAGGTATCCGTGCCGACGGACGGAACACCCCTGTCGCTGGCAGCCGCCCACCACGCGGCGGTTGCCATGGGCGACGGCTCCAACGCCATGGGACAAATGTAAAATTTAAAGCAATTAACTGCTCTGATTGTTCAGAAAACTTCACTTAGGCCGACAAACGAATATGCTGATGTGCAATCGGGCCAATCAGACGCTGGTCAGCCCCTGGTCACCTGGCCTCCGAATTAATCTGATTCGCTCTCATTTATTCTAATCGAATCTCATTGAATGTTAATTCATTTATTCCGATCCCAATTAATCTCATTTGATCGAATCCAATCCCGTTTAATATAATCCAATCAGTATTTACTTTGATATATTTAATCTAGATTATTGGAAATGTATTATGATTAGGTCATCTCATCTAATTCAATCAATTAGATGAGAGGTACCCTCATAATCTCATCTAGATTAATAAAGAAATATAATGGAATGGAATCCAATACATTTATACTCAATCTATTATGATTTGATTAAATGTACTCTTATACAATCAATGTCTGTTTCATTATAATTTGGTCTAAATTAATTCACAATGAGCCTACACAGATAAATAACCTACATAGATTTAAAGATTAACATTTCTTTAATATTTAGACTTCACAAAGTTAATATGATGCTTGTATGTTTGGATTAGTTTTATACTTCTAAACAAGGTTCTCTAAAGTGAGCTTTTATTCAGATTGGCAGGAGATTTTGGCAGGTGTGTGTGTGTGTGTGTGTGTGTGTGTGTGTGTGTGTGTGTGTGTGTGTGTGTGTGTGTGTGTGTGTGTGTGTGTGTGTGTGTGTGTGTGTGTGTGTGTGTGTGTGTGTGTGTGTGTGTGTATGCACTCATTGTGATTGTTCAGGAGAGTTTGACAAATGTAGACAGGAAGCATTGATAGAGCACATCTTTATCTCTCTCTCTCTCTCTCTCTCTCTCTCTCATCTCTCTCTCTCTCTCTCTCTCCTCTCTCTCTCTCTCCTCTCTCTCTCTCTCTCTCTCTCTCTCTCTCTCTCTCTCTCTCTCTCTCCAGGTCCAAGCTGCCAGAGTTCATCAAGATGATGAGTGACCATTTCCTCTGACGGCCTTCCCATGTCCTGGCACTCGATCGAAACCATTGACCAACCTTTGACTCCTCGGCCTGGCCCCACCCCCTGCTCTTTCTTCTCAAATCACGTTTCTCCTCCACCTTCTTTTGTTCTTCTCCAGACTGCGGCCGTGGTTGAACACATCTCGGGGGAACCAATCAGGAAGCTTATTACAGGAGAGGGATGAAAAAAGGAAAACTGTTACAAAATGACAGCCGGAAATTGACAGTTTGTGGGAGTTTGACATGAAAATACATAAATCCTGGTAAAGAGAACCCTACAACTCTTTTTCAGCATTCCTTCTTTTAAGGAACAGTAACCGTTCTCATCTATGTATAAAAAAAAAAAAAAGGAAAGGTGTTCATGAGTTGAGCGTGGTCTGCTGATGACAGAACAAGACATATCATGAGACAAACATACGGAGAGTCAGTCCGTCACTCCTGAAAGAGGCCAGGAGCCATCCACTCAGAGAGAGGAGGAGAGGGGAGGAGAGGAGGTGGAGTAGGGAGGAGGGAGGTGAAGGAGGGAGGATGAGGGAGGAGGAAGGAGGGGAGAAGAGAGGGGAGTAGGAGCAGCGATTTCCATCTACATTACATCTCTAAACAACCACCAAGATGCAAAACCAATCGGTGTGTGAGTCCTCTGCCCCGGCGTTGTGTTTTATGAAACACAGAGTGTACGGCAGCGAGCCAGAAGACATCCGCGACCCTGCTAGACAACTATGGTTTTGATAACGATTGCATTTCACAGGTATTGGTCGAGGAAGTCTTGATCATACATTCCCGTTTGAACGGTGCAGTTAAGGAATATATTCGATATTTCATTGTTTTCTTTTGTTTTTTGGTCTGGTCAGGGTAGACTGCTTGGAGAGACCAGAGAGACAGCCCTTTTCCCTGAGACCCTCCTCTTATAGAGGACAGGAACACTTATCAGCCAATCAACCAATCAGACAATGTAATAATCAAGGGGAGACTCTCTTAGGAACCTCTCTAAAGAGTCCATGCTGCACTGAGAAGCTCTCTTCAATGTAAACACCGGTGTGTAGCATCCTGATGAGATAAAGCAAGATGTACTTTATTAATCCAGACGGTTCCTCCATCCGTAAGGCGGTGACAAAAACACTAGGCTCCGATCTGTCCAGTCCAACGTGGCGACAGAACAGTCCTCCTATATATGGACAGGGAGCCACATGCCCCAGGAGTCTGGTTCTGGTCTGTTGAATGCCAGAGAGGGATTGGCTAGTTGATAAATGTGGGCGTTCCCCATGAAGAGGAGCGGTTGTGTTGTCCATGTGTCCGTCACCATCCTCGGGTCTCACTGTCGGTCTGGAAGAGCAACACGCTGATCACTCCCGTTCCTTCCTACATCTCCTATCTGTTCCTGATACGTCTACGTCTAAGTATCCACATCCTCTTTTTCCCTGGTTGGTTACGGTAGTTCTTAGGGTTGTCTGGCTGTCCCTGGTCTTTACCGGTCAGTACCGGTCATAAGTGATGATTAATGGTCACTAATTGATTACTGGTGACTACTGGGCCTCCCAGTGCCTCCTGGTGGTTGGGAGTAGAACAGCTGAAGAACGTGGACCACTGGTATCACATAATCCCAAGAAGACCTCATGCTCTTCCTGGGTCTGATCTGTGAGACTGTTCTTCCTCTGGCCCCGCCTCTCTCTCTCTCCTCTCTCTCTCTCTCTCTCTCTCTCTCTCTCTCTCTCTCTCTCTCTCTCTCTCTCTCTCTCTCTCTCTCTCTCTCTCTCTCTCTCTCTCTCTCTCTCTCTCTCTCTCTCTCTCTCTGTGTCTCTCTCTCTCTCTCTCTCAGTCAGCCAGTCTAATCATTGACTGACCCATTCCAGCACTACCAGCTGGCCAGGCTAGCCCTGTGAGTTACAGCCAACCCATTAGACCGAGCCTAGCCTTATGACCCTATACTTTACTAGGCGCTCCATATTTCCTTGAGAACTCATCCTAGCGTCGGCTTCCCCCTGGAGATGCAATCTGAACATTCACACTCGTACCGATGTGCCTTTCTAGAGTTCATATCATTGATACAGCAGAGAAGGACGTTTGGAGACCTGTTCTTCGTGGTTCGGTTCTATGCAGTCGGGTTTTTTACCAGACCTGGGAATTAAAAAAATTATAAAAAAAAAAAAAGTATTTTTTTGGATAAAAAAGAAGAAGAAAACAAACATAAACTGTAATTAATGTACTCTATGCTTGTATGTAATTAGACCATGTGTTCTGGCTCCCAGCCAATCGGACAGATGCTTTGGTGAAGCCCCTCCCCCGCTGTCATGCGTCCTACTTTAACGCCGATCCAACGCAACCAATCACAGCCCTTTACCCACTATCTCCTCCATATTAAGTTGCCGTTTCCATGGTGATCGAAGCGATAGTTCTTGTATTATAGCTTATCAGCTTTCTATCAATATTTGATCGGCTTGTCCGTGAGCCAATGTAGTCTTGAGTACAAAACGTGTAGTTGTTTATTGTAAAACAGACTTTTTGTCGGTTTAGCTCTTTTTTAAAGAAAAAAAAAAGTCTCTTATTGCTTTTTGTCCGTTCCGATTTCTCTGTCAGAAATAGAATTGAAAAATAAAAAAATGAAATGGATCAAAGGCTTGCTAGGTCATGCTTAAAAACCTTCTCGGTCGACAGGAAGACATGGAAACTGGAAAATAATCTATTGAAAATTGAAAATCCATCTATATAAATGTACAAAAATATATACGCTATATAAGGAGGGAGCCATTTTGTTGGTGAAGGATGTTTTCCAAGACTGAAATGGTGGCAAAGTTGGGAGAGGCCCCTCATTGGCCCCTTGCTGGTCAAACTTTCTAACAGACGTTTCCCATGACTGTGTTCCTGGATGTTGGCCCTGACAACACTTTGAGACTGGTATGGCAGCCTGCAAGGGACAAACTGGGAACAGCGCCACTCTGCTCCTATCACGGCTCAGCGTGCCACGGGACAACACGGACATTTGTAAATTGTATGCAACAAATGGCAATCTTACCATTATTTTGAAATTGTGTATGTAAAAGTTATATTTTTACATGTAGACTGTTGTTATTTTGTGTTTAGAAATATGTTGTATCAGTTTTTGTTAAAATATGAACCAGTAAATTCAGTGTGTGTATGAAAAATGTGTCACATTGAAAATGTAGTGAGGTCCAAATTCCCTGAATATTATTTTTTCTCTCAATATTATGTTCATATCTGGGTGGACATTTTTCACAGTTCCTCAGAAGCATTGGAAATCGAAATGGTATATAATATTCTGTTTATTATCCATAACCATAACATGACCATTTTAATAGTATTTTTTGTATGTAAATAGCCATAAATCACAGGTCTTTGTGTTCATTTTGGGGGGGGGGGGGGCTGATGATGTTGATGATGATGATGATGATGATGATGATGATGATGATGATGATGATGACAAAGGTGTTAAACATATTTTTTCCTCCTTTTTTTCTCATTATTTTTGTTAAGGCTTTGTCTGATAGTAATAATCGGGTGCAAATTTGGTTGAGCTCGGTAGCACAGTGTTAAGTCCCCCATGTGTAACTCTACCATTTGACTAGGCTAAACCTTCGCCTACTATCGGAGTAGGAACGCAAGATACAGCTTTGAGAATAATATGTAAATGTTTTGTAAAGATCAGTTGTAAGCATTACATAGGCCTATATAAAAGATAAATTCCTCTGCGAGCAATCTTTTTAGCTATTTCCCCCAAAAATATTGGATTATGTGCAAGGCAGATTCAGTCAATGTAGTTTTTTGTGTTCACCGTTAAAATTGAGCTTTTTAGAATTGGATTGGACCTAGGAGGGCATCAGTCACCGTCTTTATGAATTTTTCGGATGAATTTATTTTCACAAGGCTTTATTTGAAATCTTTTCTCTGTTTGATGTAATCGAGCAACAAGAGATGTTTTCCAGAGTAATACTGTTTTCTATATTATACTCCTGTTGTTTCCACTACAACACGTCCATCTGTCCTTATTTCCGTGCTGGTTGTACAAACATCCCTCTGAACTCTCTCCCGGTATAAGCGGCCTGGACAATCAGCAGCCCAACCAATCTGAAGCTTGCTAATCATAATAATAATGCTAGAAAATACATTTACCACAGCCTGTACCGCATGGTACAACTAATCATGTTATAATAATACCAGAAGATACATTTACCACATGGTATAGCCCTAAGACACACACATAGAGAGACAAACACACAGACAATCATTGGAGCCTATTCTTATTTTATTAAATCCTCCTATGCTTTGAAATAATAAAATTATTAATATTAGCCTCTACTGCCAGAACAAAAACCTGCCAATATTTTGAATATTGAATAGTTGATACATTTGAGTACATCAGTATTACATAACCCATGACATCGTTATAACCTGGAAGTTAATCCTGCCACCTAACTCCTCAACAGTTAAAACATAATAACGTTAAGGTCTTCTTTAGACATGTGCAAACAACCACCCTCATATAAATCTATTCAACCCACACTGGGGACTGAAATGAGCCAAATCAAGTCTTCTGTTAGTGGTCCTCCATAATAAACATGCCTTGATCGCCTGTCTGTTGATTATGACTAGTGGTAGACTAAGGAAAAGGTAGCTATCCTGAGGTCAAAGATCACAGAGTACATTCCACCTTTCCTCCGTGAATCCACCGTAAAGCATCCCACCTGGAGTCGGCTTAAAGCTGCTCTCTGGATACAGAATCAGATCAGAATTCAGAGTAAACGTGAGCTCATCATGGACCAAGCCAAAAGCCCTTCACCTGCAGAATACGTGAAATCAGAGGCTCATGAAACATCAGCCTGGATGAGGTCTGTATGGACGGCAAGCCCAGCCGTCACACAGAAGACCCATGTTAGGACTATTATCATTATTATCAAATATTATTTGAACCCACTTCGGGTATGTCATGGTGAGATTATATGAACGTGTTCTTTTACGTTCTTCTCCACCTCCGCCGGGTTGAGCTATGGTGAAGAGAGGTTAGGCAGGCTTGACAGAATGATTTCTGCACCAGTGCCTGGTTGAAGCTCCTATTGTCTCACGCTCTTGACTGAAGTAGAAGACATCCCCCAGAATATAATTAACAACTAAATCACCTATGACATATATTTGGCAAATATTGGGGAAACCTTTTCACAACAGGAACGCTTAAGAACGATGGACGGAACATAACGTGTAAAATACATCAGCCATTTTTGGAACCATTCAAAAATTCATGAAAGGAAAAAAACGTTTTTGGACTTAAAGTTTGTGTTACGTTGTTGTACTGCAGAGCAGGCTGAGAGGGCAGAGTGTGCAGTTGTCACCACTCCTTCATGCCCGTAGAAGAAGACTAGGTGCCTCTTTATCTCAACTCTTGTGAGCGTGACACAACTTACTTATGCTTCCTTTTTCTTAATTATGTCACTATTTTTCTTCACGCTTTGTTTCCTTTTTGTGTGGCTGTTTTTTTTCTATATAATTATAATTATTGTCATTATGGTTGTTGTTGTTGATGTTGTTCTAAAATGGAACTGTTTGGGAACAGGTTTGCTAAGGGTTAGCCCTTGATAAAATGCGATGAGTAAGCCGTCCCTAGTGTGGTAAGGGTAAGCCCTTACCACAAGGGTTAGGGTTGGCAAAGGGTTAGCCATGGTTAGCATGCTAAGGGTTAGTCATGGTAAGCGCTAAGGGTTAGCTCTCGCTAGTGCTAAGGGTTAGGCCTTGCTAATGCTCGGGGTAAGCCATGGCAAGCGTGCTTAGTCATAGCCCAGGCTAGCTTGCTAATTGCTAGCGCTCCCTAGTGCTAAGGGTTAGCCCTCGCTAGTTTCTGTAGTCAACTGTCATCCTGTAGTGAACCAACATGCCCATCACCGTTCTGTAGCAATAAATGTGCCATTTTTGTAACCTAGCGCTGTTATTGGCTCCTGCTTTGTTGTCCTTTATTTTAATTACCAGCATTATTCTTATTTATTCAAACGAGGTTATGATATGATGACCCTGGCACATGTGTCTGGCCCAAAATGCCATACATTATCCAGTTTTGTACTTTAATAGTGAACACAACGCAATCTTATACCTTGATAATACACAAATTATCCAGTCTTGTACTTTAATGATGAACAAATTATCCAGTCATGTACTTTAGTAATGAAGACATTATGCCATCTTATTCTTTAACAACGAACACAACATCTAACACTGTTCTTTAGTAATGGATCATAATAGAGGATAAACGCTTGGCCTCCTTGGCCTGCCTTCGCTGCAGTTTAATCTTGACTTCCCAGTCATGCTCCAACAAGCCCCGTTTCTTCATTCTAAGCACATTATCGTGCACAGTCGTAACAAATCAATAAGGTGTAGAGAAAGGAAGAGGAGTGGTTTTAGTGCAGGTAAAATGGTACAAAAAAAAGTTTATGGATGTGAACCATCAAAGCACCACTCCCCTGTAGCTGTACTTGGGGAGAGCGCCCAGAGTGGAGGGCTTGATGCCATACTTAATACTTACGCCGTGGAGTTAATCCTGGCATTCGTTGCGCTGCAGGCCTCCAGAGGATTTCAGAGGAAGCGTTCCACTGTAGCGTGAGCAGACAGGAACATGTCATGAGTCAGGGCGCTAGTGACCTGTTGTGTTGGTGTGTTGCACTACGTCGCGCACATCGGTGGGAAAGCCCGGGAAGCCCAGGTGGATCAGGGTGAGGAGCCTGGGCATGAGTGACGCAGGGTTGCTCCCGTCCTGATGGAACACGAAGAACAAACTGCTGATCCTTCGGATCCGGCCGGAACCTTATGACGTGGACCATTAGGAATTGTATTGAGTCATAACTTGTCTACTGACTGTCTGATCTCAACAGGGTATGGAACCCCTAACCCTGCAGTGTTGGTGCCTTGCTCTACCCTCCTCAAACACAGAGTGGAGAACAGGGCCTGTTAGTAGTAGAACATAGGCAGTAGGCACCCAATGGGCAGATAGGAAATCATTACATTACATTTTGTGCTTCACGGAAGGGGAATCGATTAAGTGTTTCATGGAATATGACAGATTAGTTCAGTTAATCTTTCTCTGTGTGAAATTGGAGTTGAGGAAGTGGTTATTTTATTTCAGAGATATCCGTCCCCGGTTTGTTTCATGTTCTTGGTTGTTTGACTAACTTTGACCGAAACTCTCTGGTTTGTGTTTTGCACGAGGGGCGTACAGGAATGTGGGGAGAGGTTATCTTAAGTGGTCAAACAAGGAGTAACAGGACATATAAACATGGGATTAGGGTTTCTACAGATTCCTCTGAGTCATCGCGCTGCTCTCAGAGAAACAAGTCACTCTGATGTCACTCATAATCCATCAACATTATGGCATTTATTATCTTTATTATGATTTATCTTATTTTAATGCTTATTGTTGTCAGGTCCAGAGAATCATATCCCCACATTCTGTGCTCATGTTATTGATGTTGGTTTCGGCTTAGTTTAGGAGGTTGAGCGGGTTGGCTGGTAACCGGAAGGTTGCTAGCTCGATCCCCGGCTCCTCTTAGCGTGGAGGTGTCCCTGAGCAAGACACATCACCCTTACCCTTACTTACCTTACTTCTTCAGACGAGCTGGCTATCGCCTTGCGTGGTTGACTCTGCCGGTGTGTGAATGTGTGCATTAATGTCGCCTTGGATAAAAGCATGTATATGTTAATGTTTGTTAATGGGTGAAGGCTGTGACCTGGATCACATGTGGATTGGGTCCTGCTTCACTGCTTCACTGTCTAACTAGAAGGTGTTTTATGTGTGACCAGTGGTTCACTGCTCCGGTGTGCTGGTACATTCTAACTAGAAGGTGTTTTATGTGTGACTAGGACTGGTGGTTCACAGCTCCACTGTGCTGATGCAGTCTAAATAAATGTATTTTTTGTGTGACTAGGAGAAGATGTTGCTTGCAGCAAAACATGAATCCAAGAGGAACGTGAACCTGCTTGGTTGTCAGGGGTCTCATCTGGTTTTAAACCATTAGTTATTTTTATCTTGAGGCAAACAAAAAGTGTTTCTCAAAATGTGTATAGCCATACATATAATAACATAGTATAATTGTATTCATATGCTAATTAATTACTAACAGATTCATTGTAATTATAATAATATAATAATTAATTATAACATAATTATGAAACAAATAATGAAGTCTAGTTTGTTAGACCCTAGTCACTTTCTCTCAAAACACACCGATTAGTCTGAAGCTTTTTGGACCAATCAGTGACAGGAGCAGCTGAGTGAGGAGCTCTGATTGGCCACAGGTGGAGACATTCCAAAAGAACAAAAATAAAACGGGCGATTAGTGAAGCCCGGTGGCGCGGCAGTGCTGCTGTCACTCTGTGTGGGTCATTAGTATCGCCGTGGCTGTCAGGTTAATCATAGAGGTCAAAGGTCGGCCACTCCCAGCCTACATCAGGTTCATAAAGAAATGTGTGGCCTCAACCATCCCCACATGCTGAGCATGCTCATAAGTGTGCATGGCATTCGTGAGTCATGAAAAGATGGCTTAATGATGGTGATTAAACAAAACAGGATTATAATGACTGTGTTCTGACTTCAATAGGATACCTAGTGACAGAACACGTCTAATGCAGACGTTTATGACCCTTTTATGAGCTAGAAGTATGAACGTGTCTGTGCTCTATTAGACCCGTCCTGATGTCATATTCTCATGTAGAAAACTTTTTTGAACCATGCCTTAGAAATCAATTATTTTCATTGTATTATTATTGGTACTATTATAGGATTGCCAGACTGACAGTAGCAAACGTGAACATACGTTTGCTAAGAAGGTTTTATTTAAGTGTAAATAAAGAGCTTTCTATTAGTCTTGTTGATGTGGAAAAGAGTTCAACCTGTTTGCTATCAGGATGAGAAGGATTGACGGTTTGAAGCTCCATGGAGACCATGTTTGGATCTCCACACACTGCTCCTTCCAGGGAACATTCCTAAGCATCCTGACGTGTTCAAGGCCTCAGAAGTTATGTGGCTCTGGTGATGACGTCATGTCGTCACCTGGCCAAAGGTGGGGAGGCCGGCAGTGGGGAGGAAGGTATCGCAGGTATGTACCATGTATCACCACGGGTAGGCAGGTCATTAGCTAGGAAGTAGGTATGAAGGTGGGAGTGCCGCTTCAAACCCATCCCTGGTCCCCAAGCCCTAAGGCTCTCCAGTGGTTTGAAACACTAGCATGTTTAGCTTACGGCTACTGAAAGAATTAGCTCTTCCCTCAACCAATCGTAAACCACTCAAGGTCGACGGCCGCAAGGGTCATGAGCCTTACGCTACAAACCCACGCAGCACATACCCATACGCTTGGAAGAGCTGTGGAACTCCTCTTGTAAAGTCAGTCTTTGGGTGGAGCTCACAAGATAAGCAGTGTTGTCCACATTCCAGGGTCACATTGTGACATTCTCCTCTCTATGTTTATATGACAGACATTTTTTGTGCATTTAGTCTTTGTCCTCTGTACATACCTGACTGTATTTTTTGTATTTCTATTTTTACTGACATCAAATTTTCTATTATTTTTGTTCATCTTCATTAGTAATGAAGATTTTTTGTTTTTCTATTTTGTACTGATATAAAATGTTCTATTATTTTTGTTCATCTTTATTACTTATTTTATTAGTCATTCTTGAACAGAGCAACTGCGACTACCAGCTTTCCCCCAACATGAAGAAATAGTGAATCAGAACAAATTGACCTGCTGCCAATGCACCTATACCTCTAGAAAGGGTCTGCGTCCGGACTGCTCCGCCTGTTATCTACCGTAGATCCAGAACAATCCCCCTCTGTCCCGTCACTCATCTGACCAGTCCCTTTAATCCTCTGTCCTAGCTAGCAGCCTAGCTCGTAGCCTAGCCACCAGGGCTGATATTATGATTATGCAGTTCCACACCCATGTGGAACTGCATAATCACGCGCGCGCGTGCGTGTGTGTGCACTCTACAGGGTAATCAGTTTTGTAGGTGTGTTCTCTTGTTCTACCTGAAAGGAATGTGAGGTGTGGCATCACACTTACACAATACTAATCTCTCACTCCATCTCTCTCCCTCTTTCTCTTATCCATATATCTATCCATCTTTATTTTTATCTAGTTACCAATACTTAGAGAAAAGGCCCTTACACTGCCATGATTGGGGGTTATGTTCCCTGTGTTGCCAAGGTTAAGGGTTATATTCCCTCTGTTGATCAGATGATAGACCAATGCACTGATAGTTCACAGACCATGACTCTAGAATGAATATATAGTTCTGATTCAGTAGTTGAACAAAGTTTTTTTTGCGCCAACATATGCAGTCTTTCACTTCCAGATTGCGGCCAATGCACCATATCTCGGTAGAGCGGACAGGCGACTGTTTGTTTGGTCTCGGTTCAGCTGGTTTTGGAAATAACCACAGAGATGGCACACATCACTGGAATAGTTAACAGGACCATTTTGGGAAACGGCGCAGAGATTTGGGAAATCTGCGCCGTTTCCCAAAATGGTCCTATTAATTGTTTACTATTCCAGTGATGTGTGCCATCTCTTTGGTTATGGCAACAACAAGTGGGTGTTTCTTGAAACTTCCGCAGCATGTGAAAGCCAAGGAATTTATTGATGTGACGTTTACATTTTTCCGATAGTTTTCACTTTACGCAAACTTGACGCAATACTTTACGCAGCTCCTCGTCCTGGGTTAGGTAGGAGCGTCCACCCCGCCCTGTGTAGCAGGTGGTCCTCCCACTAGACAAACTCCCCAGCACAGCCCTTTGATTCACAACCCAGGACGGCGCACCTGACACAGGTACGAGACTCATTATTCAATTTATACACATCGATGCTTGAACTATGCGAGGGAGCTGATCTTAACAGAAAAAAACCTGACCGCGTTCAACAAAGCCGGACGTTTTGCATTCGTCGCGACATTCAAGGTTTGCGTGTTTATTGTTCATATTTAGTTGTTTATGTTTTCCAGTGGTTAGACACAGCTTTGCCTGGCGGTTTTATCGGTCATTACGCGTCGATATCGATGTTGACGCTCTCCATGTCTATTAATCCTTCACGGATGATTGACAGCGTGAATCCCCCTGTAGTGAGAGATGGGCTCCGTTTGTTGGAGCGACTGTGTGCAAATGTCACGACGTGAAAGGTCAAATGGTGACCTGATGTCCCCACTGTAGGCTCCGGAACCGATAAAAGTATGAGAGCGAACTCACCGCACGCTGTGGCCCGTCATTTCAATCAGTTGGTAAATCATTACAATACAATGACAGCAATATGGATATCACGTTGTTTGTGCTTTTGAGGATACCGATGAGGAATTAACCCTAAGTAGGCATACCCAAACCTAACCACTCTGCTCATGAACAAGTAGTCCACTGACCAGTATAACCAGTAGCCTATAGTATAACTAAAGTCTAGCAGTAGGCTAGATATTTAGGATATTGAAATGATAGTCATTGTCATCATGTATTCTGAGTGAATTAATATTGGCTATTTCCACCTGCTGGATGGGTTTCCAGAGAACGACACACAAGGGAGGTGATGTGGGCTTTACTCTGGTATTATAAAGAACTGTAGTATACTATAATCTAGGCCACTAAACTATACACTAGGCTACTATATTATACACTAGGCCACTATACTATACACTAGGCTACTATATTATACACTAGGCCACTATACTATACACTAGGCTACTATATTATACACTAGGCCACTAAACTATACACTAGGCTACTATAGTATACACTAGGCCACTATACTATACACTAGGCTACTATATTATACACTAGGCTACTATATTATACACTAGGCCACTATATTATACACTAGGCTACTATATTATACACTAGGCCACTATATTATACACTAGGCTACTATATTATACACTAGGCCACTATATTATACACTAGGCTACTATATTATACACTAGGCTACTATATTATACACTAGGCCACTATACTATATACTAGGCTACTATACTATACACTAGGCTACTATATTATACACTAGGCCACTATACTATATACGAGGATACTATGTTATAC
>NC_082400.1:4011853-4021853 GCF_031168955.1 Gadus macrocephalus
ACAGAGTGAGTGTAGGCAGGAAGAGAGATTGCCAGCCTCTGTATCATATACTGCATGTGGTACAAGCCTAGAGGAGCTCTGGATGTCGCCTTCTGTCGCTCTATTTGGTATTCATGTCTTAATGCATCGCGTCTGTCATTAGTTGGGTGTCATTGTGTGTTTACATATTCCTCCTCCTCTGCCTCCGCTCCCCAGTAAAAGCCGCTGTCGGCTGACGCTTCCTATAGGGTTCACGTCCCATCCTGCTAATGGAGGCTCTAATGATCCGTCCTAGTGGTTCAGAGCGAGCCGGGGTTCTTCTGTGAGCCGTGTGAGCAGCGTTCTCTGGGTTTCTGTACCCATAATGAGCGGGGCTCTGCATTATGCAGCGCCTGGCGCCCGCAACCTCCAATCTGGCATCTGGACAATCTGGCTGGGTTCCAACATGCGGGCCACTGATTGGCTAGAACCATTCCACTCTAGGTAGGGGGAGGGGGGTTAATGGTTAAGTTCACTTTTGGTTTTGTTTACTTTAGTTTGGTAGTTTGCCGGTCTGTCTTCCTAACTGTCTCTCTGCCTGACTGCCTGTCTGTCTGTCTGTCTGTGGTGGGTGAAACCCGGGCTCTAAACCGGAGTGACCTGCCAATCAACAGACGCCCTGAATCATAATATTTACACACACGCACGCACAAACGCCCACACTCACACACACACACACACACACACACACACACACACACACACACACACACACACACACACACACACACACACACACACACACACACACACTACGTACGGCATGTATGTCTGTGTTCATCATGCTATGTGAAATCTGATACTTCACAGATCATAGCTCACCTTTGTAGTCTAACCGAACACAATGACAGGATTACACTACTATAATCAACAGTAGTGCACTGAAATACAGGACTATAGGACTGCAGTAACGTAACATGATGAGGTCATGAGGAACCTTGACCTAGAAGCTGTCATAACGTTAATGAACAACAGAAACAATCAGCATTAACTACAAAACGCTTATCATGAGTGACAGCATGACATCAACACATACTTAACGCCTGTAAGATGGGAGAATGTGTGTTGACTTGTTCAAAGGCCCGATGGGAACCCACTGGCAGTGAGATGTGTTTGCGTTAAGAAGGTGTTTGCCTTAAGGTTCCCATGACTCGTGGCATTCTCCACACCCAGCTCTGCCACCCCCCCCCCCCCCCCCCCTTCACGAGGGTCTCAGCCGCACAGGGGTTATGAGCAGAGGGGATCACGAGGGATCAGCAGTGTTTGACAGCTCTGATCTGCAGCACAAAGAGGTGCCCCAGAGGCCTCACCTCCACTCTGATCAGAAGAACAGCTCCACAGATCAAAGGCGGATGACACCATACAAGCTTGTACTACTGTACTATGTGCACTTCACATGCACTTCACTTGTACTTCACATGCACTTCACTTGTACTTCACATGCACTTCATGTCGCGTCAACATGTGCCAGCATTCATTTGCAAAGAGGGCAACAACCGCTACTGTTGTAACCGCTACTGTTGTAGCCCCCATAACCTTCCATAGGAGTGTGAAGCCTCCTCAGCCTAACCCTAGGAGTGTGGAGCCTCCTCAGCCTAACCCTAGTGTGAAGCCTCCTCAGCCTAACCCTAGGAGTGTGGAGCCTCCTCAGCCTAACCCTAGTGTGAAGCCTCCTCAGGCTAACCCTAGGAGTTTGAAGCCTCCTCAGCCTAACCCTAGGAGTGTGGAGCCTCCTCAGGCTAACCCTAACCCTAACCCTAGGAGTGTGAAGCCTCCTCAACCTAACCCTGGGAGGATGGAGTCTCCTCACTTAAATCTCCATTGTGTTTACTTTGTATGCACATTTTTGCATAAGCATTCATTCTAGCACTTTTATTTTTTGTAAAAGTTTTCTGACGACACTGCCATCTTGGGACATGGATACAACCACTGACATTTCTTGGTAGTGTTTGGAGGTTAAATAGTTTGTACAATGGTATGTTGACCATCGTCTCATTGTAAACCCTAAGAAATCAGAATAATGGATCTATAATCCAGGACATCTTGGGGATCATTCCCCGCCACTGGTCCATAATGCTTGTATAACCAAGCTGCATTCACACACATTGACTGCAATCTTTCTTTGAATGTCTGTGTTATGTATGCACTGGTAGAATCTACTTCTTGCAAAGACTCAGGATGTTTGGGGTTGGACAGAGGGTGTTGACGTTATTTTATCATGCTGTGATAGATATTACTTACATTACTATACTGAATCTCCTGATTTGGTTACGTATCAGTTCAAATCACAAAAACAGACACTGGTAAGTGCCTATGCCCAGTAGCTATGACCAACACCAGTAGCTTCCCCATATCTATGGCCCACGCAAGTAATTTCCCCAATATCTATTACCAATACCAGTAGCTTCCTCACAGGTATGCTGCCATGTCTCTTATTTAAGTTACCCAATCCAGCCTACCTGAGATAGAAGAAAGATAAAGGTATTGTCCTTGTTTAGAAGCTTGTATAGAAGCTCAACAATTTGTCTATAAAATGATTTGGTCTTATTCTATGGTATTTTGTAGTATTGTATGATGTTATGTTAACTGTAGCAAAGCCATAGTAACCCTACGCTTGTCTGTAAAGATCCAGCCGTAACCAACCACAGTAACCATTATGTCTGTAAAGTGATAAGAAACCTCTTGATGTCATGGTCCAACAGTTCTAAACAGTGTGTGTGTGTGTGTGCGTGTGTGTGTGCGTGTGCGTGCGTGTGTGTGTGTGCGTGCGTGTGTGTGTGTGTGCGCGCGTGTGTGTGTGTGTGTGTGTGTGTGTGTGTGTGTGTGTGTGTCGGGGGGGGGGGGGGGGCGGGGGTTATTTGCTATCAGCTCATTATGATACGAATGGTAATAAATATGGTGTGTGAGAGATATATGTGACATGTGAGATATGTAACATGTGATACATATGTCAGGGGGCGAGAAGAAGGGAGAGGGAGCGACAGACAGAGAGAGTGACACATGCCAGGGTAGACCGTCAGACTGAAAGGTATCTGGTGGAGGCTCTCCACCCTCATTCCTCATTGTCTTAAGGAGTGCTCTTTGGCCCCTAGCCAGCACCACCCAGCCAGGAGAGGCAGCCCTGCCCCACCCAGACACACCCTGGCCTGGGCACGTTCTGGCCTGGGCTGCTCCCCACTCATCCCTCCTCTGCTCTGGCTCTAGCTGTGGTTGCTGTTGTAGTGTTGGTTATGGGGTCGGTTGATGTGTTGTGATTCTACCTGTTCTGTCATTGCTTAGGTAACCAATCTCTGTTATTTGGGGAGATTAGTTCAATTGCAGTTTTTTGTTTAATTTGTGGTGAAGTTTGAATTCACATTTATCTGTAGATTAATCTCCTTCTTTCAGTCTTCTGACTTATGTCACTGTACCTCTCTCTCTCTCTCTCTCTCTCTCTCTCTCTCTCTCTCTCTCTCTCTCACTCCCTCTCTCTCTCTCTCTCTCTCTCTCTCTCTCTCTCTCTCTCTCTCTCTTCTCTCGCTTAGATACACACACACATACACACAAACACATGCACAAACACACACACACCTACCTATACTCATAGACATACACACACACACACACACACACACACACACACACACACACACACACACACACACACACACACACACACACACACACACACACACACACACACACACACACACACACACACACACACACACACAAAATCACACACGCCAAAACCAAAACCAAAACCTACACAAGCCAAACCAGAGTTTACCTAACTGCTCCATCAGGCAACTGATCACGGTTAGGATATTAACTAATCCAGCCCCTCCCACCCCTAGCTCTCTCCCTCTTCCTCACTCCCCTTCTCTCTCTTTTTCCCACATTCTCTGGTCGTCTCTCGGCCATGTCATGGTGGTCAATAGGAAGGCCGTAGCTAAGGGCAACACAGTACACAGCCCACCCAATAGCCTCTCCCTCTCTCTCTCTCTCTCTCTCTCTCTCTCCCTCTCTCTCTCTCTCTCTCCCCCTCTCTGTCTTTCTCCCGCCATGGCTAACCCTGTCTGTACAACACTAACAGTGAGTATGTTGGTACTTTATCTGGTCAGTTGATAGTCTTTAATCGTCTATAATCGTTTATTGTCTTTTCAAAAGTTGGCTGGTTGATCTCAATGTGAAGAGCGAGTCATTCACTCTGCGTGGTTATAGATTCTATTCCCTGTGAAGCTCAGTAGCCAGGGTTAGGGTTGCATTCTTTGTGTTGGTTTAAGTTATTCATTTGACTATTTCTGAATTACCGTTCCCCTAACAGGCTACGGTTGTGAGGAGACTCAGCGGTACAACTCATCCTCCGTCGGAGAAACTAAGGAAGCTCCCAGAGGACAAAGTTGAGCTACTTCAGGGTCCTGCCGTTGAAACGCAGCAGGTACATCATCAACACTGACCAAACTCTTGGACACAGAGTACACTCAGTTCCCTTGTCAGTTCTTTTTAGCAACTTGTGGGTGTACCTACATGTCTCTGTCACTGTCACAGTGTCGGATTCACTTCATTAAGCCTGATGTTTACAATGAGCATTAGGGATGGCAGCCATTTTTTCTTTCTTCATCGCCTTCATTTGTTTATTAAGTAGAATCAATAAACCGTTGTTGGTTTACCTATCTGTGGGCCTCTCTGCCGACCATCTCTCTCCCATCAGCCTGCGCAGCAATGCAACCTGTCCAACCTGTCCGGCCAGGCCATGTGATTCACGTCCTCAGACTGAACGTGTTTCTCTCCTCAGCAGGCTCGCTCCGAGGAGAACGACGCAGGAGGAGAAGGAGGAACAGAGGGAGAATCAAGAGGACGAGGAGGAGGGAGCTACGCTTTTCCGAGCCTCACAGATCTCCAGAAGCAAACAGAAGAGGAGCTAGCGAGCTTACACACAAGGTGAGACTCACACACACACACACACACGACACACACATTCCAACTTACAGACACACCGACACACACACATTCCAACATACAGACACACACACACACACACACACACACACACACACACACACACACACACACACACACACACACACACACACACACACACACACACACATTCACACACAGGTACCCAAACACTGCAGACACCCAGATGTGCACATACACAGTCATCATGAATAACACTCATACCAAGACTTGAGGTACATCAACCCTGCCCGACATTGGGCCCTGGTTCAGCCTCACCTGGGATATGCGCACCCTAGGGGGTACAGGAGCTGGTTCAGCCTAGGGGGTACAGGACACTGGGCCCTGGTTCAGCCTCACCTGGGATATGCGCACCCTAGGGGGTACAGGAGCTGGTTCCGGAAGGCCCTGGCAAAGAGTTCCACTCCGCTTTGTTAAACAACACAAGGAACAAATCCTGGATTGGAGCCGAAGTACACAAAGCGCAAATTACTGCGGTGGCGTCTCCCTCAAAGGCATCTGAATACAAGCTGCTCTTATTCCTACCTTTACCTTTACTTTTCATTTAACGTTACTTTTGACATCGATACCTTCGGGGGGGAAACCTCTCAGATGCTCCAACAAACACGTTAGCGGGTTTGAAACGTCTTCATAACGTTAAGATGGCCGTCGAGAACCGGTACCGTCATGAGGAGCTTACTAGAACACAGATGATATTTCTCAGCCTTGTGGTGAGGTGTCGGTGGGGGGGTGAGGCTCTGGATCCCGGCCCCAGCCGGGGCCCCGTCCGCCCCGGGCCATCGGTGTTCCAGCTGTTAGCCAATCAGGAGGTTGGGACGTGACGGCATGAGGTCATCTTGTTGATTCAGGTTCTGTGGAAACCCTCTGCTGAATCACTTACCTCATTGTCTCAACCTGTGACGGGAATCGTGCCTGACAAGCCGCCACAGGTTGTTCAGATGTTGGATGTTCGGTTCAACTTTTACTTTTCTTTTGTTCCTCTGCTAGCGAGCTAAAGCGCTTGCGGCGGGATGGGGTTGTGGGTTGAAATCCCCTCGCTTGAAGCCAGACTGAGAGAGCTCCCAGCGGGGCTCTGGTTCCTAACCTCTGACCCCTGACCCCTGACCTGGCTGTCAAGTGGTAAGAACATAAACAAAGGGGCCGTTGCCATGACAACCCAGCAAGGTTCAGAAAGCAGCCAACGCCCAAAAGATCAGGAGGTCTACTGACAGTGACTCCTCTAGAGGGTGGAGGTCAACTGACGGTGTTTCTAGAGGGTGGAGGTCTACTGACAGTGTCTCCTCTAGAGGTTGGAGGTCTACCGACGGTGTCCCTAGAGGTTGGAGGTCTACTGACAGTGTCTCCTCTAGAGGGTGTAGGTCTACTGACGGTGTCCCTAGAGGGTGGAGGTCAACTGAGACTGTCTATGAGGAGGTTGGAGGTCTACTGACAGTGTCTCCACTAAAGGGTGGAGGTCTACTGACGGTGTCCCTAGAGGGTGGAGGTCAACTGAGAGTGTCTATGAGGAGGTTGGAGGTCTACTGAGAGTGTCTCTGAGGAGGGTGGAGGTCCAATGACGGTGTCTCTAGAGGGTGGAGGTCAACTGACGGTATCTCTAGAGGGTGGAGGTCCAATGACAGTGTCTCTAGAGGGTGGAGGTCCAATGACTGTGTCTCTGAGGAGAGCTTTGTGGATCACAATGTTACACAATAATATACCTATCCATCCATTCATCTTTCTCTATCTTCACACTATCACATTGACAGCTTGCGTGTGTGCGTGAGTGTGTTCAAACACACCTACATATGTACGAAAGGTTCATGGTAATTTAAACCATTAACCTAATCATTACTTGTACTGCTCATATCAACGGCTAAAATACATGGAATAACTCAGCATTCTGAATACTTCAAATACTTCAAATTATTAACAGTCCAGGTCCATCCAACCTTGTCTGGAAACATCACACACACACACACACACACAAACACACACACACACACACACACACACACACACACACACACACACACACACACACACACACACACACACACACACACACACACACACACACACACACACACACACCCCACTTTACACGCAATGTTTTTTTTAAATCAGTTGCTGTAGATTACTTTATATTTCCATGCTATATATTTATCATATTCCTCAAAGTGCTTTGTTTTCCAACCAACAACAGAGCTGCAGTCTGTTCTGTCTGTTTAACGGTGGTTTACCACCCTCTGCTGGCCGTGCCCAAAGCTACCGTCATTCTCCAATGTGTGATGACCTAAATTAACTGTCTCTAACCACTACCCGCTCCACTGTCTAACCCCTTAAGGACCTGTCTCTGTACTGTCTAACCCCTACCTGGTCCTTAATGACCTGTCTCTGTACTGTCTAACCCCTACCTGCTCATTAATGATCTGTCTCTGTACTGTCTAACCCCTACCTGCTTCTTAAGGACCTGTCTCTGTACTGTCTAACCCCTACCTGCTCCTTAATGACCTGTCTCTGTACTGTCTAACCCCTACCTGCTTCTTAAGGACCTGTCTCAGTACTGTCTATCCCGTACTTGTTCTTTAATGACCTGTCTCTGTACTGTCTAACCCCAACCTGGTATTCAATGACCTGTCTCTGTACTGTCTAACCCCTACCTGCTTCTTAAAGACCTGTCTCAGTACTGTTTAACCCCTACTTCGTTCATTAATGGCCTATGTCTGCACTGTTTAACCCCCTACTTGTACATTAATGACATGTATCTGAACTCATTGCAACTCTCTTTAGATATGAGTGCTAGCTGCACTAGGTCATACGAACCAAACCACAACAAACAGTTGAGAAGTAAGTGTTTATTGTGTGTTCAGTTTAGTAAGGGAGGAATAATAGAAACAGCAGAGCAACACAAACATGAGGACTGCCAGGGCAGGCCTGCTGTTGGAAGGCGTCTGAACCGACTGCTTCCCCACACAGAGGAGCCACGAGCAGCACGGCAACACTAGACCAGGGGCTCCCAACCTCAGACTTTAGGAGGGACACCACATTGTCATCAAGACCTTTGGTGGACCACCTCATAGGCAAACAGCAAGCATAGCTATATTGCCCTGCAGTGGCTGAGCAAAGATGGCCAGCATCCCCTTTTATACACACTATTTCTGCCAGAAGGCCATGGTCAGTGGGAGACAGTGGAGAGACAAAAGTTAACAGAAATTAACACCAATCAAAAATGATGGAATGCACAAAGCTACATTTTTGTATTAATTTCTCAATATATATCTGAGTATTATTGTTTATGCGTCTATTTCAAGAATAAAACCCAACGTACAACCTGCAGTACCCTCGCGTACCACCAGTGGAACATGGTAACACACGGCACTAGACACAATCCTAACTGATATGATTAGTGTCTGAAGGGGGGCCTTGAGTGTCACTGGCACACTTCCTTAAGATACTGTACTCTATAACTACACTGTCAAGTTCTAAAGCCAGTTTGGCAGCTCTTCCATTTTACCCCTGCTTCAATGTGTGTGTTATGTTTGCATCCATGGTATATGTCAATAATAATGCAGCACTTCCTGGGTAGCACTTGCTCTATGAGGGCGTTGTGAAAAGGCTCTCAGCCAGCCGCTGGCTCCTAGTCTGTCGCTATCAGACCTTCAGACCTGCTCAGGGGAAACCTACCCACGTGTGGTCTACTGTTGGCCAACCAGATGTGAAGTTTTGGCCAACCAGATGTTGAGTGTTGGCAAACCAGATGTTTAATGTTGGTTAACCAGATGTTTAGCTGTGTAGTGTTGGTTAACCAGATGTTTAATGTTGGCAAACCAGATAATTGGTTTTTGTTGACCAGATATTTAGTGGTGGTTAACCGGATGATTATGTTGGTTAACCAGATGTTTAGCTGTGTAGTGTTGGTCAACCAGATGTTTAGTGGTGTAGTGTTGGTTGACCAGAGGTTTAGTAGTGTAGTATTGGTTAACCAGATGTTTAGCGGTGTAGTGTTGGTTAACCAGATGTTTAGGGGTGTAGTGTTGGTTAACCAGATGTTTAGTGGTGTAGTGTTGGTTTACCAGATGTTCAGCTGTGTAGTGTTGGTTCACCAGATGTTTACTGATGTAGTGTTGCTGAGTCATCCTGTGTGTGCTGTGGTCTAGGTTGGCTGAGATCAGAGGCCGTCACCAGCTGTTGACCAGTGAGCTGCTGAACCTAAAGGAGAAGAGCAAGAGAGAAGCGGACCAGGAAGTGAACAGGAAGCGCGATCTTCAGCAATCCAGCGTAAGTCAGAACAGGAGGGATCATATGACTAGCCTAAACAGGATGTGAGACTAGATGGTTAGACTAGATGGTTGGACTTGATGGTTAGGCAAGATGGTAAGACTAGAGAGTTAAGCTAGATGTTTAGACTAGATAGTAAGGCTAGATTGTATGGTAATAATAGATATTTAGACTACAGGGTTAGACTAGATGGTTAGACGAGATAGTTAGACTAGATGGTAAGACTAGATGGTTAGACTACTAGATGGTTAGACTAGAGGGTTAGGCTAGATGTTCAGATTAGATAGTTAGACTAGATGCTTCTACTAGTGGTATGTTCAGTCTAAGGGTTATGCTTGTTTTATGCTTATAGTAGATAGTAGTTGTGTTTACGGACTATGTTTGTTAGTTACCTGTACAGTATAATAAGTTACCAGACACATGTTCAGGTAGACGGTCTTATCTTCTCTCCCCGTCCTGCTCTCCTTCAGCAGAGGGTTGGCGAGGAAGTCCAGGCCTCCGTATCGGACCTGTGCGGTCGGTTGAAGGAGCTAGACTACCAGGAGGAAGCGGTCAGCGCCCTCACAAGCTTCCTCAAGCAAGACCTAGAGCGCTACCGGGACCTCGAGTGGCCCCCGGACCTCAGGCCCTGTCCTCCCAGCATGCACGGGAAGAGTGGGATGGACCACGAAAACAACACGGTACCCTCCTCTCCCTCCTCCACTGAAACATGATAGAACCGGTGCTTGTGTTTGTTTATTACAACTGTGGTTATCAGGATAGA
>NC_082400.1:4024353-4056531 GCF_031168955.1 Gadus macrocephalus
GTTGACTATCTCTGGGGAAGCAAACTAGGCCAGGCCCTGGATTAAGGCCACTGACCCACGAGGCCTCCTAGCCTCATGCTAGCCACTTCATTTCTCTAAGTGGATTCCCTTATTGGATTGGTAATTAAAGGTGGATTTATTTGAGTGGCTTTTTGGCTAAACTGAAATTGTTGTATATTAATGCCGAGCTGGCTGTATCTGTCTATCTCTCTATCTACAGTTGATATCCGTTTGTCTATCTGTCTATCTGTCTCTCTGTAGACATCTATCTGCATTTTCATGTGGTACTCAACAGAAACAAACACCATTCTAATGATACATCCACCACACAAACACACACACACACAAACTCACACCCATACACAAACACACTTGTATACAGGCTTGCACACATTTTAGATGGGTTGGTCGACTGATCTAGATGGATTCTCATTGGATTTACAGAGTGGTAACACACTTTCACCTTTTAACACATTTTACTATTCTTTGTGGGATGCATCACTCTGTTCTGCCCACTCTTTAAAGGACAAGAAGAGTGACCAATCACTACCCCCCGGTGTGACATCACCTCCCCCAAAGCCCTCCCACCCGGCCCCCACGGTCCTCCATCAGTCCCCTCTCATAGACGATGAGTTGGTCTGGAGGAGCCATCTGAAGAAGAGGCCTCAGACCTCTAACCTCACCCGCTGCACCAGTGTGAAGAACCTCATCAGCAGGTTCTCAGACCGGGCGCCCGGGTCCCCACAGAGCGCCGCCCCATCTAGTGTACCGACTCTGGGAGCAGGGCCGGACCCCCGAATGAATGCCCCTCTAGACTCAGTGTTTACACACTCTAGCCCGCCGTCCTCCGAGGAAGTCGGGTCGCGTCAGGGGTCGCCTGCGACCGGGTCCCTGGACAGCCCCGTCCCCTCCATCATCATCACCTCCCCGCTGAAGGACGACAAGAGTTCAGAGGACGCCGCTCACAAGATGGCCGCCGCTCACAAGATGGCCGCCGAGCAAGCAAGTAAACCTGCAGACAGGAGTCCTGCCGGTCCAGACTCCGCCTCCCGGCACGACTCTGGACTGGGCTCGCTGAGTTCGGTACGTTGCCGTGTAATAAACAAGACGCAGTCCGCCGTCCCACCGAATCAATGACTTCACCTGGCAGCCAGGAGGCACAGAGTTTGATTCCTCCCCGCCACGGCGTCCCCACCCCACCAACGCATGCTAGCGCCAACGCGTAGCTGTAACAACACGTGGTTACACCAACGCATGACCGCACCACCTCACTGCTCCACCCCCATCACTGCACCAGCACCATCACTGCACCACCACCATCACTGCACCACCGCACGCGAGCATCATCACAGGAACCCACAGGAGGCCAATCATTGGAGCGCATCCGCTTTACCGTCAACCAATCAGAACGAATCAATCATCGAATCAAAGCGAACCCTGACCCTCAATCCCAGCCTCACACCTAAGTGTTGTGTCACTATTCTGCAACCAATCACTGAACTCACTACAGCATGGCTCGATCTGATCAGTAACACCTTGAGGTGATGCTTCTCAAATAAACCACCACTAATCTTCACCTTGTTGTGTCTTCACCCTTCACCACGTTTGATTCTTTGTTGTATTTGTACGCGATGATTCCACACGCCTCTCTTACTGGTCAGGGTGGTAATACCAAAAAAAACTAATTTGACAGGGATTCTGCGTTTTTTTATGTATTCATGGATATGTGTTGTTTATTAATGTCCCTTTCCCTCCCCCTTTTCCTCTCTCAACCTCCTTCTCTCTCTCTCTCTCTCTCTCTCTCTCTCTCTCTCTCTCTCTCTCTCTCTCTCTCTCTCTCTCTCTCTCTCTCTCTCTCTCTCTCTCTCTCTCTCTCTCTCTCTCCAGGAGTCTGAGTTTGACTCCTCTAAGCCTAACAGCCCAGCCTCAGAAGAGGAGCCCATCACCCCCAGGAGCTCCGTCTCGGGGCCCAGCCCCAACCCCAAGTTCCAGCTCAACCTGGTCCAGAACACGGGCAACGGGCTGAGGAGGAGCCCGGATCCCCAGCGGCGCGGCGCCGGGGAGAACGGCCCGCGGGTGACCCCCTGGGAGCCCTCCCGTCTGGGGAACACCAACTACAGAGGGTCCCTGGAGTCCCTGGCCTCCAGAGACTGGGACACCATGTCAGACCGGGTGGGTGATGGGTGTGTGTGTGTGTGTGTGTGTGTGTGTGTGTTTGTGTGTGTGTGTGTGTGTGTGTGTGTGTGTGTGTGTGTGTGTGTGTGTGTGCGCGCGTGTGTGTGTGTGTGTGTGTGTGTGTGTGTGTGTGTGTGTGTGTGTGTGTGTGTGTGTGTGTGTGTGTGTGTGTGTGTGTGTGTGTGTGTGTGTGTGTGTGTGTGTGTGTGTGTGTGTGTGTGTTAAGGCGATTATAGAGCGTTTAGTCCAGGCTCATGAATCATAAATATCAAAAATATGTGAAGGGGCAAACTTAAACAGCGAATCATGATTGACATCTAGTGGATCCAAAAGGGATTACAGTTCCTAGTTGCAGTCGTATTAGAAATATAAAATAATATCGTATACTAAATTCGTATACAATAGAAGCATTCATACTATAAACAGTGCTAGTACTAGTACTACACATCGTTTTTGAATGTTTAAATGTATTCATGTTTTCACGTTTTAACATGTCCTGTCTTGTCTTAGCAGGGGGGCTTTGAGAGTCCCCCGAGGGTGTTCCAGAGTCCGTACTCCAACTCCGCCTCCATGGACTTCAACCCCCCCAACCGCATGTCAGACTTTAAGGTCAGGCCCAGTTTAATACGCAAATACACCAAACACACGGAACCACACAATGCTGATGGCTACTGAAATTGTTCTCGATGATTGTCCGAAATTCTTATGTCACTTCCTGCTCATGGTTTGTTTCTAGAGTTTGTTTACTTTTAAATATCTAACCTTGAGTGATGAGCTATAAAGACAAAATATTTTGCCATGATTGATACCTCAGGAATATTGTTGTGTTGCTTCCATTGACCACTGTGGCTGTGCGGTTTAAGACTTCCTCCCCCCCTCCTCCCTCACATTGCTGTGCGCTCCTCCGGTCCTGCAGGGGCGGCTGTCTCCGGCCACGTCGGAGATGAACCTGTACACCTTCAACAGCCGCAGCACCAGCCCCGTGCACAGCAGCAGTCTGAGCAACGTGCCCCACCGGGCCCGCTTCTCCACCTACGACACCCTGAGGAGCGGCCGCAGGCCAGAGGGGCCCAACAACGTGGGGTTCACACCACAGGTACCCTCGCCACAGGTCCTCTAACAGGTCCTCACACCACAGGTCCTCTAACAGGTCCTCTAACAGGTCCTCACACCACAGGTCCTCTAACAGGTCCTCACACCACAGGTCCTCTAACAGGTCCTCTAACAGGTCCTCACACCACAGGTACTCTCACCACAGGTCCTCTAACAGGTCCTCACACCACAGGTCCTCTAACAGGTCCTCTAACAGGTCCTCACACCACAGGTACCCTCGCCACAGGTCCTCTAACAGGTCCTCACACCACAGGTCCTCTAACAGGTCCTCTAACAGGTCCTCACACCACAGGTACTCTCACCACAGGTCCTCTAACAGGTCCTCACACCACAGGTCCTCTAACAGGTCCTCATACCACAGGTACTCTAACAGGTCCTCATACCACAGGTCCTCTAACAGGTCCTCATACCACAGGTACTCTAACAGGTCCTCATACCACAGGTCCTCTAACAGGTCCTCATACCACAGGTACTCTAACAGGTCCTCTCATTACAGGTCCTCAGACCACAGGTCCTCTAACAGGTCCTCATACCACAGGTCCTCTAACAGGTCCACTCACCACAGGTCCTCTAACAGGTCCTCATACCACAAGTCCTCTAACAGGTCCTCACACTCTCCTCATCTGGTTCCCAACTCTCTACATCGGATACATAACTCTCTCCACCCCAATCAGTAGTGTAGCAGAACCGATACATATAGAACTGACGGTGCTGTTGGTAAACTTACAAACACGGCACTGCCAGTCATGCAATATGCTTACTTCTCGGTAGACAAACAGACAGACCGACGGACAAACAAGATTCAGATATGTACATATGTATCGAAGATAGATAATAGATATATGATTCAAAGTCCAAAGAGTGTTTGGTGGACTACTTGGTTGATGGTGTTGGTATAGATGTTTGTATGTTGTGTCTGCAGGTTGTTAATCACATGCCCCTGCGGTCAGCCACTCTGGGAAATCCAAACAGACGGGACTTTATAGAAGAACTGACCAAACAGCTGGACACCATCCAGAAGGTAAGAGAAGATCCACAGAGATGCTTCTTCATACACCAGCTCATTATACACCACTTCAATAAATAACACACGGTATCACTTCCCCAAATGTATTGACACTCATTGTGTATTACTATGTAATACTGTGTATTATTGTTTATATGTATTACTCAACGTATTACTACAAATACCACCAAGTATATCAAAACCGACAAGATTATCATAGCCCCCCAACAATTCCTGACTTTAATATATATATATGAACAGCTGGCTGGTGTTTCCAACGGAAACCATGGACAAACAACAGTTCTTTAAAGGTTGGGTATGGAATTCGCTTTTTTGGCCATTTTTGCAAAATTACTTGAAATCCTTATCATAACCCACTTACAGCCACTGAGTTAGAAGTACTGACATGAAAATTAAACAAGTCAATCATCTGTGGAACGGGCAGGGCTCGAAAAACTCCAGCCAATGATTTCCAGAGCCACCGAGTTGCATTGGACAGTAAGTACGTCAATCAAACGGTCGTACTGCACTCCCCCTCCCCCGCGCCCCGCGCGCGACCCCTTCGTGCAGTACTCGTGACCCAGAGCTCGTGACCCAGAGCGAGCTCCTGTTTGTAGTTATCCTGCGGTAGCTACTGGAGCTAGCTAATGGCTCACTCTCGCGCATCTGTGTTCGCGTTCGTGCATGATTGCGCGTCCATGTACTTGGAATGGGTGGAGTCAGAGTCAGCGTTGAAGGAGAGGGGGTAGGACCATTTGAGTTGTGTATTTTCAAAATCTGCTGGCGTTTCGCAAATCCCATACCCAACCTTTAAGTAGAGCAGAAGCAGCCCAAACCACACAGAACTGGTTTTCTGAAGCCTTTATAACTCTCCAGGTAGAACACGGGTTGGTAGGAGTATTTAGTCAGCTACTGGACATGGGCCAACAGAGGGGCTTAGCCACCTGCATACATACTGATTATGTCTGTGTGTATGTGTGTGTGTGTGTGTGTGTGTGTGTGTGTGTGTGTGTGTGTGTGTGTGTGTGTGTGTGTGTGTGTGTGTGTGTGTGTGTGTGTGTGTCTGTGTGTGTGTGTGTGTGTGTGTGTGTGTGTGTGTGGTGTGTTAGCGGAACACGTTTCTTGAAGCAGAGAGTGTAGAGATGGAGAAGGAGAGAAACCAGATAAGGTATGACTTCAACTTCTTTTCTTCTTCTTCTTCTTCTTTGTAGATGTATTTGAACCAATGATATTGTAGTAACTATCTTCTGACCAATCAGGTTTGAGATGCGCAATCTCCTGGTGAACAATGAGGATCTGCTGAGGACCAACGCTCAGCTGACCAATGACAACAAGCGGATTAGAGAGCACTTAATGGAGCTGGAGAGAGAGAACCAGGTCATTGCAGAGAAATACAGACAGCTGGAGGTATGTTTGATCAATGTGTGGTTCTGTGATGATAACATCCTGAATGTGAGTGTGGTTCTGTGATGATGACATCATAACTGGAGGTGTGGTTCTGTGATGATGACATCATGAATGTGAGCGTGGCTCTTTGATGATGACATCCTGACTGTCAGTGTGGTTCTGTGATGATGACATCATGACTGGTGGTGTGGTTCTGTGATGATGACATCATGAATCAGTGTGGTTCTGTGATGATGGCATCATGGTTCACGATGTGGTTCTGTGATGATGACATCATGACTCAAAATGTGGTTCTGTGATGATGACATCATGACTGTGAGTGTGGTTCTGTGATGATGACATCATGAGTCAGTGTGGTTCTGTGATGATGACATCATGACTCAAAGTGTGGTTCTGTGCAGGTGGAAATGAAGGAGGCACGGGATGTGATGGTGGAAGCCAACACTCAGGAATACGCCTTCAACTTCCTGCAGCAGTCACTCAAGAACAAGATACAGGATGCAGAGGTCTGTCCGTCTGTCTGTTGTTTGTCTGTCTGCCTGTCTGTCTGTCTGTCTGCCTGGGACTGATGGTACATTGAAAGTGGGAGTTGCATTAGGGTGACGTTGGGTCTTGTCTGAGCAGGAGAACCTGGATAAGCAGACGCAGCATGCCCAGACCATGGCGGAGAAGCTGTGGCTGGCGGATAGGAAGGTGGAAGAGATGGAGGTGGACAGGGAGACCCGAGACAAGAGGACCTCCGAGCAGAGCTGCGCCATCTCCAGGCTCGAGGAGGAGGTAGAGGCTTGTCTGTCTGTCCGGCAAATCACCACAGATTACATTTGTTCACAGTGAGTTCAATGTATTCAACTGTCACTAATCGACTCATGTTTCCATGTGTCTTACAGCTTGGAAACGCTATTCTGCAGTCGACCCAGGCGGGGGCAGAGTTGAACCTGCAGCAGAAGCTGCGTCAGGACGCGCAGCTGAGGCTGGAGGAGCTGGAGGAGACTCTGCTGGAGAAGGACCAGGAGCTCCTGAGAGTCGAGGCCATCGTGGTCAGGCTACAGGGAGAGGTGAGGAGACACACCTGGACACTACACACCTAGACACACCTGGACACTGCTACACTGGACACACCTGTAAAAGTCACACCTGTACACACCTATCAACGACACACCTGTACACGACACAACTATACGCGACACACCTGTACAGTACACACCTGTGCACATCTGTACACACCTGTACACTACACACCTGTACACACCTATACAAGACACACCTGTATACTCCTGTACACTTCACACCTGTACACATCTTTACACACCTGTACAAGACACACCTGTACACATCTGTACAGGACACACCTGTACACTACACACAGATACACCCCTGTACAATACACACAGTGAGACACACATGTTTACCTGGGTGTTTACCTGTGCAGGTGTCAGGTAAGCTGATTGATAAGGAGCGGGACCTGGAGGACGAAATCCAGCAGAGAGAACGTCTCCAACTGCAGTGTAAGCAGGCCGAGCGGACCGTAGACGACCTGCACATGGAGCTCCAGACCGCCAACCAGGCCAGAGAGGACGTCGCCAAGCAACTCAAGACTGCTCAGGTGAGACTACTGCTATTATTAATAGTATCACTACTTCTATTTGTTAAACCACTATTACTCGTAGTTCTTCCACCAATACTGGTACTACCACTACTGAATGGTATGGTGGATGGATGGATGGACCGATGGATCGATAGATATTTAGATTAAAGCATCGTTTTCTGCTGGTCTTCCAGGAGAAGATGATCGACCTGGAGACGGACCTGGAGGAGGTCAACGACAGCGAGCAGAGATGGGCCGCCAAGCACAAGCGAGCCCTCGAACAGGTCTGCATATGACATAGAACAACCAATATGTTATCTGAGTGGGTGGTGGTGTTAGCCAGAGGGATGATAGGAGTCGGTAATGTTTCTTGTGTTTCCAGATGGAACAGCTACAGCAGAAGGTGATCCAGGAGCAACATCTGAGCGAACAACTGGACAGTGAGAAGGTCTCCATGGAACGCCAGGTAGGCGTGTGTGTGTGTGTATGTGTGTGTGTGTGTGTGTGTGTGTGTGTGTTAGTGTGTATGTGTGTGTGTGTGTGTGTGTGTGTGTGTGTGTGTGTGTGTGTGTGTGTGTGTGTGTGTGTGTCTGTGTCTGTGTATGTGTGCGTGTGTGTGTGTGTGTTATCACTATATTACAGAACTTTCATGACTTTTCTTGATATCGTCTTAACTAATGTTCTATATATGCTCACCATCTCCACCTCCACCGTATATTCCACCATCATCCCCATCTCCACCACCATCCCCACGACTACCACCTCCTCCACCCCTTCCACTTCTGCCACCTCCACCTCCCCCACCAGCTGCGAGGGCTACGTCTGGAGGTGGAGGAGCTGCACAGCTCCAGGGTGCAGGAGGACGTCATCTCCAAGTCAGAGGGACGCGTCAAAGAGCTGGAGAACGCCCTGAGGGCCGAGGAGCGGTCAGTCTGTCCGTCTGTCTGTCGTGCTAATGATAGTGTGTTAATGTAGGCATGATGTAATGTTAACAAATGTTAATGTAACCATGTGTGCTAATGTGAGCATTTGTTTGTGTTACGTATTTTAAGAACATGAGCTGCCCCCACATAGCCTCTAGGAAGCAGGACCAAACATATAAGCCGTAAATACTATACATAGCCACAAGGGGAGCAGGACCTTTCTGAAGGCTGCAATAGCGGCTCCATCCACAGAAGGCAGCACCTCAGACAAGTGAGGAAGCCGAGGCTAATGCGTCACACCGGCTCCGCCCACTTCACACAGGCCATAACAGTCTACAGAAAAGTAAAACGAATGAGAAACTCCAAGTAGCTCAGACTAAGGGTTATAGTTTTTGATCAGCTGGGAGTCGCTCAGCACGTGTTAGACACGCTTCCCCTCCTTTTGCTCCGTAGTTACCATACCGAAATACTTTAACAAGTTAAAAGCGAGAGTTAAAAGCGATCCGGGATTGGAATACTTTCTTTGAAGAACTCTGCATTTGCATAAGCATTTTGATAGTGTTAGCATGCGTTAATGTTATCTATGTGTGTGTGTGGTGTGTAGGAACAAATTGGTGCTGAGCAACAATGTCAACAAGCTGGAGAGGAAAATCTGTGAGCTCAGTGACCAGATGGAGGAGGAGCATCGGATTTCTACTGAACAGAAAGACCTGGTAGGACACACACTCGCACACACCCACACAAACGCCCTATACACACCTATGATACATTTTGGTTTGGTTTCATGTTCTGTCTGTAGGAGAACAGTGAGCACCTGATGAGGTAGCAGCTACTGAGTTAGTGGCTAACAAGTCAGTAGCTAATGTTAGCAGCTAATTGGTTAGCGGTCAGTGACTTAACAGCTATTGAGTTACGGCTGAACGTTAGTGGGTCGGTGGCTGGTGAGTTAGTGGCTAATGTGTTAGCAGCTAGTGGGTCGGCGGATAGTGGTTTAAAGGCGGGCGGGGTGGCGTCCAATGGGTTAGCGCCCTATGTAACCCTGGCCTGTGACCTCCAGATGACCCAACGTATCCGAGCACTGAAGCGGCAGCTGAACGAGGCGGAGGAGGAGACGGGCCGGAAGGATACGCAGTACCGCCACGCCCAGCGGGAGCTGGCTGAGGAGAGAGAGGCCGCAGGGAGGCTACAGAGACAGCTCCTCGACCAGAACCTCCAGACGAAGTAAACACAGCATTACAACTTAATAAACAAACAAAAAAAAGGATAATAACAACATATACACTACAACACACACTACTGGACCAGCACCTCCAGACGATGAAAATACACAACAATAACACAGACGTAAACACAGCAATATAGCCACAACAGACACTACTCCGGCACCAACACTTCAATAAGTAAAAATACATATAAGAGATATATGAGGGAAAATGGAATAATACCAAACTACATATTTATAATGACATTTGGATATATATCAGTGGAGACTTCTCCATTGACTGCCATTCAGTTCCCCGAAAATGTTGGCGGCCGGTGAATAACATGGGGTTCAATGGGAGAGAGGAGGAAAGTTCTCCTCTGAGTTGGTGTGACTAGCTAAGGGATCTGGATCCCGCCTACGTCTATTCACAAATAGGCTGAAGCCCTGGTTGCGCTAAGAACCAATAAGCAGGAGTCCTGGCTGTGGAGCAGCCCGGAGGGAGGGGTTATCCCCTCAAGTCTATGCTACGAGAACCAACGAACCCGCTCAGTCGAATGCCTCGTTTGCACCGAGCGGTGCGCTACTGTTCGTTGCGGTACATTGCGGCTCTGTTCGCTTATATTGGCCGGTCTGTGGAGCCTGCGGCCGGGCTGCCGCGGCCGAGCGGTGGAGCCCGCGAGGAGGGTTGACTTGATGTATAAATGAAGTCCCTCAATCTTAATTGGCTTAACGCCATGACCAACATTTTGAAACATCCCTTAGCATCCACATTTGCCCCAAACAATGTTAGGCTTACAGCCCATGAAAATAGTTGTGAAATAATGTTCTTGTTGTTTGTTTAATTGTTTATTACTCTGACAGTTCTTTTTGATATTGTGGAAAGGATGTTAGTGAATGATTCAGAGCATGAAGCATTTTAAATGGCATCACTTTTGGTATTGTGTCTTTATTTTTCTTAAAACAATTGTAGCTGAAAATAAACATAGCCAAATTACAATAGCTTCAGTCATTGAGGGGTAAAATAGGCCCAATGATAGGCCCAGATTTCTTTATTTAGTTTTACAAATCAAGATTAGGCCTGATTTGACTAATTGGCTTTGCATCCTTTCCCTCTGCCCTTGTAGTCCAATACATGCTTTCCACCAGCTTTCAAAGTACAATGCTGCCACTTGTGGATTTATATCAATTCACATAATTATCCCATCCTGCGATGTTGTAGTTCACCGAAACACCCTGAAACAACTAACAATAGGCCACTATCAGTGCAAGCAGGCCAATGGCAACCAAGCGCGCAGTCCTTCCTCCCTCACTTTAAAAACCACCAGCCGCCACTGATATATATATATTAATAGCTTAGCATTTGGAAGGTTTGATGTTTCTATCATTTTATTTGCATCTGCTTTATCAACCCTCCCCCTGTCTTTCAACATAGACATCCCCTGAGAGAGAATTTTATCAACAAAGTCAAGGACAGCAAAAAGTTCCCTCTAACCACTTTTTGAAATTATTTAAGCAGTTTAAAACCTTTCTTTTGGTAATTAGAACCATACCATTACTCACGTGGAACCTAGCACTTGCACCCTTGGTGTTATCACCACAAAATTGCTCCAGGAGGTCATTGACGCTGTTGGACCCAATATTTTATCAATCTACAGCTCCCTATTGAGTGACTCTGTCCCTTCTGCTTTTAAACACGCTGTAGTCCGGCCAGTTAAAAAAAATAACAAACATGGATCCATTGGTTTTGACCAGCAACTGACCCATCTCTAAGCTTCCATTTTATCAATGGTTTTATTCATACCTTTAAGAAAGAGACTCTGCAGTTACTACTAGGGATGGGCATAATTAATCGATGCTCGATAATTGATCGTTAAGAAATGCGTCGATCAATTTATATTGTTATCGATTAAAAGGACGTTGTGTTGCATACTGTGAGTCTTGAAGCATTTAATTTAATATAACCCTGCCGACTGGTGGAAAGTGAATGGAAGAAGGTTCCCCAGGCTGTCAAAGTTAGCGCGACAATACCTCTGCATCCCCGCAACTTCGGTCCCGTCAGAGCGGGTGTTTTCTGCTGCTGGACTGACAGTTACAAGGCTGCGTTCGCGTCTGACCCCCGAGCATGTTAACATGCTTATATTCCTAAACAAAAATATGTAGGCTGGAGTTACTGTATGCTATGGACGACAGTCACCACCGTATGTGAGTCGCTCTTTTCTTTCTTAATTTGTTGACTCTCGCTCCGCTTGGTGCCTCTTGGAGTCGTTACATTTTGCCAAAACTGTGATATTTTAGCAACAAGTCCAGCCTTATATATGTTCAATAAGGTATTGCTTTTAGATAGACTAGTTCATGCAATTGTTTGTAAATGGGTGGCTCATCTTTTTGTTGCGAGCCTTTTCCGCGCGCCGGCTGCAGGCATTATATGTCGGCCTTTCCCCCCCCTTTTTTTTCATAACAGTTATACAGTTTAATGCCCACTTTTAGCCTACTGCCTTTGTTTGATTATTGTTGTCCGATAAGTTCGCTACTTATTGTAATTGGAATAGGCTACAGTCTTGTTGAATCGTTTCCAAACCTTTAAGAGCGCCTGTAGGCGCATTGTTCGGACTTTACGAGCGCCGCATAGGCCTATAACCTATAATGCCTGTATTTATTATTTTAAAACTGTTAAACAGTTGTAGGTCTTCAAGTTAACTGTATTGTATTAATTTTGGCCCATACATTATTGTTGGAATAAAGATTTCATTGATAAAAACATTAGAAAAAAAACATAGAAAAAAGTTAATGATTAATCGATAATTGATCGATAACTCTAGCGATGCTCGATCAAGAAAATTTCTTCAAATGCCCATCCCTAGTTACTACAGGTAAATACTCTTCCTCTACAGCTTATATTTCCTATGGCGTACCGCAGGGCTCTATTTAAGGTCCTCTATGATTCTCAATATATGCTACCACTTGGTCACAGAAATCCTGTCGCTTCTCCATGCTCTGTGAACGATACATAACTACTACCCTCTTACACCTGGTGACCCAAACAGCCCAGCTGCTGTAAAACTGCCCCATACTAAGTTCGACGGCAACATGTCAGTAATTTACTAACTGGCTCATTAGGGACTACAATGTCAGTAATGTAACTGGTTAATAAGTTAACATGCAGTTAGTCTTTTTATAGGTGCTAAAGTTAAATAAAGTTTAGTATTATTAACAACTACACAAACAACTTGACTGACGCATGCAGATGTTGATTGATGTAGGGATTGATGGATGGACTGCTTGTCTAATTTCTTCCCCAGACGTAAGGAATCTATGATGATGAGGCAGACTCTGGACAGCCTGCGCTTGGACCTGAGCATGGACGAAGACGAGCCTTTGGAGAAAGAGCAGCTAGCCGTGGTCTAGTCTCCTACCTGCGCCCTTCATGCTGGAGCACTCTGTCTCATGGACTAGATTCATACTGGGCTTTAAAATACAGAGACCAGCTAGCATTCGCATAAGAAACCATCCAAACAAAAGACAAAATAAAAAAACTATTTTTAAAGAGGTTGAAAACATTTATTAATTAGTTAGTTTAAATTGTAAGTAAAAAATAAACACAGATAGATACTGCCTCACCCCCCTGTGGTATTTTTTTTATTCTTCTAACAAAACTTTTACGGAAGCTCCTTCACGAAACCTCAACTACTGCTCTGTCCGGATTCCTTCTTGTGCTTCTCTTCGTCCCCTCCTTGAAGCGATCTTTAGTCGTCCTCTGTTGTAATGTACACACATTACATGCAGTATTTCCATGTATTCCATGTCTTGAGATTCTGAGAAGGTCAGCGGTCCTGGGGACAACATGGCCGGGACGCCGAGAGGGGGGGCAGTAGGGGCCAGTGCCCCGGGGCCCGGGCATGGCAAACGGCCCGTAAAAGAACTAAACAAAGAGCTCAATGAAATCAAGGGGCCCCAGCTGCACTGGCATGGAGGCTTACTCTTCTCATGCCTGCTGCGGCCATGTTTATATGTTTGATACACCATAGTTCCTACCGAGTGATCACAACGAACTAATCCGCGACTGTGATCGATTCTCTTGTCTGCAGCACGATATACAAATCGATAACACACTGATTTAAAGTCTCGCAGATTTCCCTGCCTGCTTTTAACTATCGTCACCATCGTCGATTTGTTTTTGCTACGAGTGGGCCCCGTGTTGGGCCCCAAGCTGGGCCCCGTGTTGGGCCCCATGTGGATCCTGTGTCTGGCCCCCGGCTGGGCCCCTTGTTGGGCCCCGTGCTGGCCAGCACTGGCACTCGGGGTCCTGTATTATGGGACAGGGACTAATGAATGTTCATTTGAACTTTTTTTGATTTCCCCCGTTGCCCCGATTACTTTATTTATATTGAATAAATTTTGTGTTATTTTTATAAATTGAAGAATATTTTCAATTTTTTTTGTTTTGTTTTTTCTATGGGGGACGTAATCATTGCGAGGAGATTGATCATTCTTTACTGTAAGCGGTGGGTAGCCTGAATCCATTCATGTATGTAGCAGGTGTCGAGCTCGTTAAGAAGATTTTTTAAGAAACATCAGATCTAACTATGCTTCCCCATTAGACTTTGTATTAAAATGTTGTTTTGGACATCCAGTCATAAATAAGTCATCATGAAAATATCTGGACGCTTTTCTATCAGTGATAGACAACCAGTCATGGCTGTCCTCTGTAAGCTTAACATTAATTAGTATTGTAAATCAATATTAATTCATACTGTACTCATTTTATGCCATATTGTCATATTGTGTGGAAAAAGTTGTGGGCTTGGTTTCTTGCTTGAGAGTAAATGTGTGATTTGTGTTGCCTTGCATGAATTATTCTGTCTATCTCAGGAGTTTAACCTCCTTACTTTATATACAAGGTACACAGCATGTATGGTAAGAATGGTTTTAATGTGAAATTGTGGAAGTCTACTTTCTAGTGGGTGTGACTAATGTGGAATACCTACAAATCAGATAAAGATTTATAGACACCTGTTCTATGTACTATTTGAGGAGCTTTGGTGATAGAATATTTGAGTTTTTATTTTTAACACATTGTAGTAGTTAAAGAAAACTGTTATGCTTCTTTTTTTTTAAGTCTGTTGGTAATAGTCGATGAGAGGTTCTTAACTCTGTCTTTTGCTCAAAACATGCATCGTATTTGTATAGCCTGCTGCTATACGCCCTGTTTACATTGGTTTGTAACCTACCAAGCTAGCTGTCCCTGTGGTTTACAAATCTGTCATTAATCTTCTATGTGTGTCATGTTCCACAGAATTCATATCTGAGGCTAAAGGCATTTCTCTAGAGGGCTATCACATTTTTTGGCCATTGTATTTTATTTCAGGTATATCTTCCTTTATTAAATAAAGCTATGAATGTATACTCCATTGTCTGGATCACTGTTATATTATGTATATTAGTATTGTACATAATAGCATTCATTTGTACAATGACTATCGATGGAATTATCCCAATTTAATTACACTATGTACCCTATAGCTCTTCTAGTAGAGCATAGCATTAGAGGTGTAAGGGTAAGGGGTTTGAGTTCGATTTACAAGGACATTTGCGATTCCTTAAAGGGACACTATGTAATATTTTGAGTAATTTATTACCTCAAATCAACATATTCATTCATAAATAAGTCCTCATTGGTGTAAAATTATCTCTGCCAAAAATCGCACTTATCCTCCTGAGCGAAGAATAATTAATATTAATATCAATATGGTTACATAGGACGGGTAAGCTTCATGGAGGCTTCCATTTTCTTCCGGTCTATGAGCTGCCGAGAGGGACAAAAAGCACTACGTCGTACAGGAATTGCAAACGCGTTTTCACTCTGAGCCGGCGTGACGGTGGAACAGAGCTTAGCGAGACGAGTTTTACCGGCAAATTTGAACATGCACCGCATTTTTTTTGAAAGACCATAGTTATGCCACGCCACAGGAGAAGGAATCATCGTCGCCAAAAAAATGAAAAAGAGCGTTAAAAATGCAACGTGACCAGCGAATAGGCCTACAGAAAAGGAGGGTAAACATCGGAGTCGCTTTTCCAAGGTGGAAAGAGCTGATGAAGGAGAAAGATTTTGAAAGGGATGCCGATTTTGCCTGCTTTCTTCTCGACAGGTTAGTCGATGTCACTGTCTAAATTACAAGCTTTTGTCATTGCTTGGTTGTGTAATTCATTACATAGGCGGCACAACAGTGGAACACTTATAGGCTACAGTAGCCGCGTTTACATGGACACATCTATGCCGCATAGATTTCTATGCGGCATAGAAAATGGTCATGTATACGCCTCATTCGGAATACAATTATCTGTGCGGCATAGATTCTATGCCGAATAGAATAGGTGGTGTAGTCCGTTTTAAATCGCCATGTATACACTTATTCCGCATGGATTGGGGTTTAACTTAGAGCAGCCGCAGTAGTTCGCAATTGGTCCACTGAGCTCCGTCGGTACTTTTAAGCACACCGAACTTCACCGCTGTCAAGGAAAGTGGATTTATTGCCTGATTCACGTCTTTGTTATCACTCCGTAAAAGTAGTCCGGTAAGCGTGTCCGGTTGCTAAGCGACGGGACATGGGTGTTTATTAATGACGTGTCCGCGCGTGTCCGAGATAACTGTAAATGAGTAGGCTACTACTAGTACATTTGCAGGCTGAACGTTAAAATACTTCTTAACTTAGAGAGATGGCAGCTGCAGTAGTGCGCAATTGGACCTTCGAGGATTCCTGGTCACTAAATTCCCGTAAGACCACTCTCTCCCACCAGTCTTGGCTGCGGACTCGCATCCAAATTCCTCTTGTTTGCGGCGGAGCTAAGGGTAAATATAAAGATCTGACGAGAAATTGACGTTGCTGCGCTGTCCTCCTCCTTCTTAATTGAAGGAGCAGGCAGAGAAAAGCTCTCTCCTGCTGTGCTTTCATTCAAAAAATCCCCGATAGTGATAAGACATCCATTATGTCGCCGCCGGTCTAGAGACGTGTCAGGTGTGCGCGAGAGACATAACGGACACTTTTGTTACTGCCATGTATACAGTACATTCGGAACACATTTTAGGAACAGATCTATGCCGCATAGAAATCTATGCGGCATAGATCTGCCATGTAAACGCGGCTACTGTTTGGGAGTAACAGAATACATGTAGGGCCTACCGGCGTTACGTATTAATTGTTTGTATGTTCAGATTTTAATTGGACCCCAGGAAGACTAGTCTGCCACTTCTGCGACAACTAATGGGGATCCATAATAATCCGTGTGTGGTTCGTTCTTTGAATATTCCGATTTAAAACAAAATCAGAAAAACCAAATAACAGTCGTTTTTTGGTTTTTCTGATTTGGTTTTGAAACGGAAAAGGGGCAAAAGGAATAAACAAATAAACGGAATTTTTCAGTTTTTTAAATCAAAACGGGAATACTGAATAATCCAGTTGCTTGTTTTGTTTGTGTGATATTTAGATAAAACCACAATGAATGCCGGGAAAAAAATACATATAAAGACGTTTCAAACTTTCCATTGAGTCTCGCATTCTACAATGGCTTTATTGTTTTCCGTGGGAGCCGGCGACTTTTAGTCTGCGAGTGGACGATATGACCGTGGAGAAGATCGCCATGATATTCCAGGTGGCTGTTTACTAAGAAACCTAGCTGATCCTGTTGCTTGTTTTGTTTGCGTGATATTTAGATAAAACCTTGCTATGGAAACAGCAGAAATTTCGACTCTACGCCTCCTCCTGACCAGGTGTATGATTTACGCCTTGGTCAAGGTGCGGCCACACCAGACGCGTATTTCGCGTACTTCGCGTATGAAATCGCCATTTTTTCCATAGGGAACCATTGGTTTACGCGCGTATTACGCGTATTACGCGTAATATGCGTATGAGCAACATTGTACGCACGTATTGCGCGTATGAGGCGCGTATATGTACGCGCTATACGCGCGTAAAGTGCGTATATCGCGTACATTTCAAGAGTTCAAAAAATTTAACTTTTTACGCTCATACGCATGACGATTAGCCGTATTGCCCAATCAACGTTGAGCTTGACCCGACGTCACTGGCAGAGAGTAGTGAGCTTGGACAGAAGCATACGGCCGACATCTTTCTTTATTCTGTGTGGAAATAGTAACATAGTTACGCCATTAAATGCTTTTATGGAAACATTTCTAGCGAGAAATGTGCATTTTACTTTCATAATGTTCGCTCGGTGAATGTGAAGGATGTTTGGTTTGATAGTTATGACGAAGAGGGAACGCTCCGTTCACTTGCATGGACAGAGTCTCTGGTTACTAAGCAACCTCAACGTCTTGGCGGACTATTTCTCTGCTGATCAACACTACAGACAATACACGAACAGAAATTGAGGTGGATCAAAATATCATCGTCGCCGTGTGCGGCCGTCCTTTCCTGTACGACACCACGATGGTGTCGTACAGGGACAGGAACAAAACAGAGAGGGCGTGGGTCGACGTGGCAGAGGATATTGGCGTTCCTGGTAAGATCAGTGAATAATGTGTGTGTGTATTTTGCTTGGCTTCAGCTATCGGTTGTGTTCTACTATGAAAAAAGTTAGCGCCGGTTAGCGGTAGCACCAGTTAGCAGTAATATTAAGTGATACTACTACAACAGACTGTCCCGCTTGTCAGGTTACACAACTTAATATGTATATATGTTCTTGTCAGTGGACAGGAGGTGGAAGTCACTCAGGGACAGGTATAGCGCGTATTGTGCGTATGCGACCATTTTTGACACAAAATGGTCAAGCAACATTATACGCGCGTATCTCGCGTAAAAAGTACGCGAGATACGCATCTGGTGTGGCCGCACCTCTGCGAGTGGACGATATGACCGTGGAGAAGATCGCCATGATATTCCAGGTGGCTGTTTACTAAGAAACCTAGCTGGTCATAAAACATTAAAATACATCTAAATGACAAGTAGCCTACATATTGTACAATAGGCTACATAGAAGAAGAAAGAAACTAGATTTCTTCTTCGAAGGTTGTGCTCCACACAGAATCTCCTCACCGTCATAACGGAGCACTTCGGTGCACCACATTGCTTTAGAGCGGTACTGATCTCGTCGTGTGTCTTTCCATTGTCAAATAGTTCACGAATAAAATCCCCATATGGTGAAGTGCGGCCATAACTAAGGCTAAATATAATTGGACAGTCTATTGCTGGTTTAGGTGGTAGGCTCTTTTTTTTTCGCTCGCTGCGTTCTGCCTTCTGGTGTAGCCTACAAATGTATCTATTTTTGTTTTTCTTGTTTTTTTTGTTTTTTAAAAAACCAACAAACAAAACACAAACACAAATGAAATGCCGTTTATTTGTTCATTCCTTTTTTTCTCTGCCTTTGCAAACCTTCAATCCTATCAAGATCTTCTCTTGACTCTCGTTCTCCTCTTCCTCGTCGTCCTCCTCGCCTAGCTCCCACCGATCCACTGCCTCTCTGTCCTCTCCCTCTCCCTCTTCCTCTTCCTCTTCCTCTTCCTCTCCCTCTTCCTCTCCCTACCGGCGTTGAATCGCCTGATGATGATCTCTGACAATGGACGTCGAAAAGTAAACGGATAAAGAATGTTTCATTACTAATAAGCACATAGTTCATGCGTTGTAGTAGAGTAATATAAACTCTAGCCTGCTAAAAGTTATAGGCCTGCTATTGCTGATTTAGATTGAATCTTTCTATTTCTCTACTGATTGTCTCGACAATGCAACATTAAAAGTTACTTCCGACGGGCCGTTTGTCCGACTTTTCAAAAAGGAGGCGCATTAGGCCGACGGTTCAATATGCCGAATAGGCCTACAAATAGGTTAAAGAGTATTATACCTCTGGCACATACTGCCCACCGTAGTTTTTGGACAAGCGAGCACTATTAGTTTGAATGCAATATACAATTGTACCACTAGATGGGAGTAATTTTTACACAATGTCCCTTTAAAGACAGCAAATTGTCATAATAAATCAATTTGTAATAAATAGTCTTTTTTTTTTCATTCAAAAAAGATATCCCCAAAAATAATCCAGAATGCAAAATTGTTAAATAATTGTAGCTGACACAGAAACAGTACCAGATGAAAAGGAAACTTCCAGGTGTACTTTTATTTTGAAATTTCACTCAATAATGCATACTTTCTGAACCATATTACATGGGGGACGACGTCTAGATTTGTTCCCTTAAATTAGAATATAATGTCACTTTCAAGGTCATTGTTCAACCGTTTCAAACCTGCCTCTTTGGCAGAAATCTATAGATTACAAAATGGTGATTAGAGTCCAGGGTCAAAGGTTAAACTAAACTCAATTAAAAAGTTGAATTCACGTTCAGTGACCATGAAACAACGGCCGCCTCAACATCTTAAGTTTAAAAATGTGTTTGAGTATTACGATTTAAATCTTAATTAAAAAAAATTGACTACGATTGTTGACTTACTCCAGAAAGGCCAACAGGGGCCACCATTTGAACTACGGATTGGGAACACCATGGACTACATCCCCACCAGACAATTCATTAAAAACATCAACACCCACAATTCTTCATTCTCAATGTGTCCAACATGCTGACATGGCAACAAGCCTAACAAACACACAGGCATCGGTGCACACAGTAGAAACAACACACACACACACACACACACACACACACACACACACACACACACACACACACACACACACACACACACACACACACACACACACACACACACACACACACACACACACACACACACACACACACACACACACACACAAACCGCAGGCATTGGACAAATCAAAGTCTTGTTTGATAATTCAGCACATAATGGATTCACGCGTAGCGGAGAAAGAATTTGGACAGAATATATGTTGTCATCTTATCTGTATAAAGTTTAAACACCACAATCCACTTCCTTTTGGCACTGCTTTCTAAGGTTCTGTTAATAAAGAGATGAAGTATGTACCATCTTATGACCTTTCGAAAGGATGTCAACAAAGAGAAGAGCATTTTTAGTTAAGAATGCATTAATACAGGCACAGCAAGACTCTTCTAAACAATGTAAACTTCTCATGTATTTATATACCACACTTGACACTTGGGTTTCAAATAAAAGGAAATGCTTTAAGATGAACAGTGCGGTTTAATATAACTGTAAACCACAACTACAGTGTACTTGGAGAAAATGTTATTTCTGTGATTTAGGACAAAAAAGACAAAATAATATATAAAAAGACAATATTGGGATGAAATAGATTAATTAAGAAAAGGTTTCCAAAAGAAGTGTAAGATTACAGATCAGATTACAGATTGGTCCCGGAGATTGTCTCGAGTGAAGGCAGGAAGTGTGGGCGGTCCCAGGGGTCCATTCATAAAGTTGAAAAAATGCAGTTGTCATGACAACATAATAGTTTGGACGTGGGTAATATGAGATTAAGAGCGTTTGAGATTACCGGTGCTTTTCTACAAGCATAATCGAACCACACTAGGATATTAGACAGATTATCTTTCCATAGCCTATCTATAGTCCATAATCTGTCTGTCTATGCAATTATTTGATCATGGAACATAATTGTTGTAAATTTCCTTCTAAATCGGATGAGAAATCAACATTTGCCTCAGCACGTCTATCGTCCAGGCATCACCCGATTCTTGGTCTGTAATTCTGCAGTACTTCCTTGATTTGAATGTGGTCTGACACGGTCAAGCCGTGTGCATGGGGCACTCTAGTGCAACAAGAACCACAGTTAGATGAGTTTAGATTGGATTAGATCCATTGGAGGGACAAAGCAGGCCAGAGCAGCAAACGCACAGAGCACAGACGGCTGCTCCTCCACGTGGGCGTGACGCCCAGCCTCTGTAGCGACGCATGGCTGCTCTAGTGGTGATCAGCAGCTATGATACAGACCATCTTATGTGGCATTAGGTGGTGTTCAATCAGAGGATGCTGAGGTTGTACTAAACACCTTCAAACAGCACTTCTAACAGTGTTAGAACAGTAACAATAGTACAAATTAATCATGGATGAATATAGAGAAAAATACAAATCAAATAATGATAATATAACATATATTTTAGACAAAATGAATATTTTCTTTTTAAATGGAACGCTATTCGATTAATCTCCTTCTTAATATATATGTAATATATGATGGTTACATGTGGGTTGCTCGATACTTCACTTGGTGTGTAAAGCAGGTTCCCATTTACGCAGTGTTAGCTCGCTACCGCAAGGGCGATATTAGCCGCTATTTTATTTGAAGTGACAGAATAAGAAATGAAATATTTAAATTGATAATGTATGATGAGGCTTGGTGTGATTAAATTAGAAACAATGTGTATTAAAAAGCTGATTATGTCAAGGAAACACATCAGGTGTATCAGGTGTAGAAAACAATACTCTGCTTGAACCAGTTCAGCCAAGGCAAAACACTAGTTCCGAACAATACTTTTACCTTTGACTAATTCATAATATGGCCTTTTTATGGATAATACCTTTAGACATTAGACATGAAAAGCACAACTACTAGCAATACTGGTTGTCTCAATGGTCCAGTATTGGTGCGTTGCCTGCAATGGACCTACAAGCTAACTGCAGTATCACTACTGTGCTGAAGCCATAGTGGATGCAATCTGAATCGGCTGTTTTGTTTCTACTGGGCTGTGTCTATGCCATCAAAACATGTTTAACTTTGGAGAAGGCAATACAAGACACACAATGGTGATTCAATGGTATAATTCTAGTGTACCCATATCCAAACACAAGGAAAATAAACATGTTGTAACGGTAGTGGTACCAACCCACCTGGTGTTGTATCACCCTAATGTTACTATGGTAACTCAAAAAAAAAAATATATATATTGTATGTCAATAGCTCAGGTGACCAGACAGATCTTCAGACAAAATGGCCATAAAACAATTCCCTAAAGCAAATGATTCACATGTGGAGCATAGCGCGAGAGACATCTCAGTATGATTGCAATGCTGATATTATTAATTACATCTATCAGGACTTTTTAAAGGCTGTAGATAGAAAATAAAGGGGAAACCACTTCAGGGCTAGATGCTTGACACATGGATCATAGGCTGTAGCGTCTAGCTAGGACCTTAAGCTAGCTACCAAGGAACAGTCCTCCACTATACTCGTCCTGGCCCCACTCAGTGGGCTGACCTGTGACAGCCCAGTGTTGCCACTATGGGGAGACAAAGTGGTATCAGTGTAACATTACAATGCAGAGGGAGAGCGTGATAAAGAGGGGAAGAAAACACAAAATAAGAGCTGGTCTGTAGACAGACCGCCGAATAACCCATGACGGTAAACCAGAAGACTAAGGAATGGTCTAACCAGAATTTGGGAAACATAGGGTGTGATTGGATGAGGGGATGGTAGACGGTTGGTTTCCTGAATGTCATCTAACATGCACATTTCTTCTCATTGGGCTGGGCGGGGCTAAGCTTGGTTGCTCCGTTGCCATTGGCTGGTTCTGCGGGGGGTTTGTCCACGCACTGTTCCATCCTCTTCATGACCAGGTCCAGCAGCGTGATCACCGCCTTGTCCACCTCCACCCCCGTCGCTGCACTCGTCTCAAAGTACGGGATCCTAAAGAGGACAAAACACAGCCATATCACAGTCAAACAAGTACGGTGTCCTGCCGAGGACAAATTACACAAGACAATTACAGTCACACCAAGTAAGGTGTCCTGCAGAGGACAAAACACAGCAATTTGACATGCAATCCAAGTAAGGTGTCCTGCAGAGGATAAAACGCAGCAATTTGACATGCAATCCAAGTATGGTGTCTTGCAGAGGAAGAAACACAAGATTATTACAGTCAAGCTAAGTAGGCCTACAGTATAGGCCTACTGTATAGCTATAAGTAGACAGTAGGTCCTCGTTTGTGACCAGGGTACACATCAGTAGCGCTGGATGCTAACACCATGGTGCAGCATGGGGGGTTTGTTTGCAGGGATAGCATGTTAGCGTGAGACCTACTTACCCGTATTTATCAGCTAGCTCCTTGGCCTGTTTCTCCTGGACCTCCCTCTGGTCGGCCAGGTCAGCCTTGTTCCCCACCAACACGATGTCTGGGTTCTCACAGTACGCATTAGCCTGCAGCTGACCTGGCATTCAGAACAGTAGCGTTATCTCACGTAGCATTCAGGACAGTAGCATTAGCATGTAGCTGACCCATTATTTAAAACAGTAGCCTGTGGCTGGCCCAGAATACTGAACAGAAGAGTTAGACTGTAGCCGACCGAGCATTCGTGTTAGCCTATGGCTGACCTAGCATTCAGAACAATAGAGTAAGCCTGTCGCTTACCAAGCATTCAAACGCCTACCTGTTCGTTAAGACATGTATCTGAACACACTGTAAGTCATTTTGGATAGAAGGGTCAGCAACGTAATGGTACTAAAAAGATTGAAATTAGTAGCAGAAGAACAAGAAGTATGAGGGACAGAAGGAGGAGGAGAAATGTAGTACTGTAAGGAGGTCAAGAAGCATCATAAGACTACAGTTGTAGTCTTATACAACTAATATGCCTGCTGGCTAACAATGGAACATTACAGAAATGTGGATTTATGTGCACTGTCCTTTGAATAAATAAATGAAATTAAATAAAAGGTAGCACAGTGGGAGCCGAAGTGAAGCTGCAAGAGGGGAAGAAAGAGGAGGAGGAGGAGGAGGAGGAGGAGGAGGAGGAGGAGGAGGGGAAGGAGGGGAAGGAGGAGGAGGAGGAGGAGGAGCGTACTCATCCAGTTGCGGACGTTGAGGAAGCTCTGCTGGCTGGTGAGGTCGAACATCAGCAGGAAGCCCATAGCATCCCTGAAGAACGCTGTGGTCAGACTGCGGAACCTGACACACACAAACACACACACACGTACACACCTGTAGTCTTCCGCTAAACTGGAACCAGGATTAATAATTCAACAATCACATCTCACAAAGTACATACTTGTAGCAAGTACATGGCCTGTCGGTGTGTGTGTGTGTGTCGTCGTCACGTCTTTCAAGATGTTGGCCTTTTTTTTATTGTTTCTCTACATCTTATTGTGTTGATCATTATTATGTTTCATTTGTTTACTTTCTAGTTAAAGGAGAACCTGATCCCAACAGGTTCTGAGATGATCGCCTGAGATTGCTCCCTCTAAATGTTAAACTCACGCTGTTACATACATCGTGGGCCTGGTGATCTACAGGTGAGCCTGTTGATCACCATGGAGAATCCACCCAAACCCAAACCTAGTCCCCCCTGACCGGTCCAGGTCCAGGACGAGGGGACAGGTTAACTCTGGTTAACTTGTAGTGCGGCCGAGCTCGGCCTTGTGATTGGACAATCGACCTCAGTGGCCACTGGCGGACTCCTCTTGGTTTGGAGGGGGGGAGCTGGCGTCATGATGACGGGCGGTGGGGGTCTTACCTCTCCTGGCCGGCTGTGTCCCAGAGCTGCAGGTGGACCTTGAAGGTCTTCCCCGCGGTGGTCCCATTGGGGTTGGAGGCCGTGTACACCTGAGGAGACAGCACTAGACCGATCAGAGACCACCTGACCCCCCCTCGATCAATCATAGACCTGAAGTGAGGAACTTTGTAGAATAGGAGGCATTCACCCCAGGCAGCCATCTTGGTGCTTTTCCACCATTCCAGGTAGAATAAAAACAACTGGTTGCTTGGTAACTCTAGAATGTTTGGTCAAGAAGTAGCAAGATGATGGGAGGGACTTAAGATTTCATGCTTTTTGGACTTTAGATCACGTGATTGAAACCCTACCACGAGACATGTTTCACAAGGTCTGGCAAGTCGGATCTCTTCATCCCCTTCTTCACTCTTTTTTCTTTCTCACCTCTTCTTCTCTTCTCCTTCTCTATCCCCATCTCGATGTCGCTCTTTTTCTTATCAACACGATAACTTCCTCTCTCTGTCTGTTCTGTCTTGTTCAAGTATCTGCTTTATCTCAGTCTCTCTCTCTCTGTCTCTCTCTCTATTTGAATTGTCCACTTATCTTTTCATTTCAATTTCCTTTTTATTTTTGTTTCGCCATTTTGTCTTCCCCCGTTTTTTTTTTTCATTTTAATCATCTCTCACACACGCACTCACACATGCGTCATTCCGGGGATGTCCATTATAACAAAGGACATTTTATTACAGGAGCTGGCAAACAATAGGGCACTGAGACAATGCATCACCACGGCTACGCAACATATCGCCAGGGAAACACATTGCCTCGGTAACGCATCGCCAGAGCAACGCATCACCAGGACAACGCTACACCAGGGCAACACTTTCATGCGGTTAGGGAAAAACATATTTTAGCTAGCTGCACTTTTGTGTTGGGAAGGGATGCGGTAACTCACCACTCTCTTTTCCCTGAAGTCGATGCCGACTGTGGTGATGAACTTGGGGTTGAACTTGTTGTCGGTGTACCTATAGAGGAAGGTGGTCTTCCCCACACCGGAGTCCCCCAGAGCAAGGAGCTTTATAAGGTAGTCATAATCCCCATCCGTCATAATTAGGAGTGCGATGAACCTGCAAAACAGCACACACACATACACACACATTTAGTACAATGGAAGTAGTATGGACCGGAGGAAAAATTCACAACAACACACATACACACAGAAGAAAGGGATTACGTGGGGACCAGGGTGAACCTTCACGCGCACACGCACACGCACACGCACACACACACACACACACACACACACACAGCGCGATTCTTTAAGACACAATAGACATGTGAGGGGGAATCAACTGGCAACAGTTAAGTGCAATGTTGTGTAACTGTCACAATGATTGCATTTGTAGCTTGAACTATTAAATTATTGAGGATTGAGCAAAATACCATCGTGAGTTGGTTAGTACAGTGAAAGTCTGGGTGAGTTTTTAAACAGTGATCCAAAATCCAATAATCAACATGGATTTAATGGGTGGTGTGGACCCATTCAAATGGGCTTGAAGGAACAGGAGGACATCGTAGACTGAAAGGACATGAGATTGCAAGTAATTTACAGATTTTTATTTTCCATTCATTGAGATACCTTAACTTATCTCTTATTTATCTTCTCACATCACATCTTAAAGGAATACTCCTTTAATATATTAGACTTCCCCTCTGTGAAATTATGAGCATGCACCATGTTTCTGTCCACAAAACAGCAGAGTTATGGAGCCACCTTGATATTAACCTTATTGTGCTTTCAAAAGGGCACAGGGGGATTTCATTACGCCTGTCTGCCAATTCCCAGACTGATTTGATTTGGGGAATAAAGATATTGTTCTTCTGTTGGTACCTTACGGACATAGTAAGAAGCAGCAGTGATTGGCTATGTAATGTTATGATTCCCTCATCTCTTAAAGCCAATCAAATAAAAGGTAATCTTGAAGCCATTTACTTGAAACAAAGTGACATAACATCCCAAACATATTGGGGCCAACTATGCCTGGTATACTGAATGTAGAGAATGCAGTTGTTCTCATTTACCGAGGTACAAATACTACTATTACTAGAAGTTATGTTTTACAGCAGGGATAATCCTTGGGCATTGTATTACAAACTACAAAATAAATATATATCATACCTAATAAGTATATCCCAGTGTCCACCCTAATATGGGGGACAGTGTGTACGATAGTACATATAGATAATTAGCCTAAGTGGTTCATCACATACAAGCTATACTCTCTGCTCTTTATTAAAGAACATTATTTAACATTATGACGCATTTCTTAAAGATGATTACTTTGTTAATTAAGAGTATCTCAATATTTACTATTATGATGTATTTTACACATTTCTGAATCAGGACAAATCCTCCTCATTGCTAGTGCAGTGGTTACAGGTTAGGACTTTCAAAGTACTTAGTACTTAGACTGGACAAATCAATAGGATCCCCCACTTGCCCTACCACTGGCCAAAGACACCACTTTCCACATAGAAGTGTGACATGTGAATATATATTCAACTTTTACTGAAAATGGTAATATATTCTGTTTACTGGTTATAGTCTGATGATGTTTATGCGACATTGTGTGCTCTTTGCATTTAATGTATGGATGTTTATTCTGGAAACAGACAGACAGACAGACAGAGAGACAGAGAGACAGACAGACAGAGAGGAGGATGATACGTATCTGAGAAAGACAGAGACACATAAAGTGCACATTAATATTTCATCTGTGTTTGTGAATGCATGATTTCAAGTGAGTGATGAGGTTAAATATAAAAGGCAGTCTGTGCTGTAGAAACAAAGTGTATATTTCAAATGTATTTTCCATGTCAATCTAAAGTAAGTGGATTTGAATTGAGAGTACAGTTGGCTGATATATTGATACTATACTATTAATATCCTGATATAAGATGAAAAAAATTAAACCGTTTTTGTAAAGATATTTTCACAGCAATGACTACCATTCTTGAATAAACACTCTTCACCAATTAAATGTAATATTGCAGTATTGTGTGAAAGCTGTAGTTCCTGGCGCGCGTGCGTGTGATGCGATGTGCGTGTGCATGTGCGTGAGCGTGTGCGTGTGTGTGGGTAGCCTGTAGCTATATATTTAGACGCTGAAGTCATGAGACTCTCATTCCCGGGAAACACAGAGGACTGGAGGGCAAGGCGAGCCAAGACACACACAGCACACAGCCCCCAAACTAGCCAAGAAGCCAACTGGACAAGAAGCTAAAGACAAGCTTTCAATAAACTAAAGACAAGCTTTCAATAAACTAAAGACAAGCTGTCCTAGAAGCTAAAGACAAGCTATTTAATAAGCTAAAGATCAGCTAGGCAAGAAGCTACCGACAAGCTTTTCAATAAACTAAAGAAAAGCTGTCCTAGAAGCTAAAGACACGCTATTTAATAAGCTAAAGATCAGCTAGGCAAGAAGCTAAAGACAAGTTATTGAATAAGTTGAAGAAAAGCTAGCCAAGAAACTAAAGTAAAGCTAGCCAATGAGATAAAGAGAAGCTAACCAATAAACGAAGGAAAAGATTGCAAAGAAGCTGAAGCTGAAGCCAAGGACATATGCAAAGTTATCTAATATGAAAATAATTATTTGAACCATTATTTATAGCCGTTGATGCCATTACCAGGTTAGCATGATCGAGGTGTGAGGTTAAAAGGGTTGCCGAAATATTTTGAATAAACAAACACTAACCTAATTATTCAACTAAAGAAATACATGACTCACTCAAAATCCAAGACTGCTGCTGTTTCTGTCTTTCGACACTCTTCACAAATGTCTACATAGTTGTACAAAGAAGAGTCAGGGGTGATGAATTTGGACCCTACATAGAATACTGGGAGACTGTGGTCAAGGGTTTGTATCCAACATGCTACTTTTGACAGGTGATACACTGACAGTCACCACACCATGTTGTACAGGGATCCAAGGTAGTATTCTGTCCATCTTTATAAACAGTTTTCTTTTACATACATTTTTCATGCACAATTTTCTATATCTGTTTTGCCTAGCCATACTTTTGTTTCATAGCTATTGTTTCACAGTACAATCGTATGGCCTAACATGAAGCACTAATGAGACAGATGTGTATTTCCAGGCCTTCTTATCCACAGAGCGTTCTGGCTTCATGAACACAACTCTCCACCGCTACCTGGCTACCACGGCAACAGCATGAGGGGAAGGAGAGTACAACAAAGTGCAAAGAACAAAGGAGAGTAGGACAGAGTGCAGAGTAAAGAATAAAGTAGAGTAGAATTAAGTGTATAGTATACAGTTAGTATAAATAATGGTAGAGTAGAACATATTAGAATAGGGAACACAAGTACATAGAGTAAAATAGAGTAGAACATGTTTACATATGAGGAGAGAGGAGGAGAGGGGACAAGAGGAGAGAGGAGGAGAGGAGATGATAAGAAAAGAGAGGGGAGAGGAGGATGAGAGGAGACGAGAGGAGAGGAGACAAGAGGAGAAAGGAGGAGAGGGGAGGAGACAAGAGGAGGAGAGAAGAGAGGAGAGGAGACAAGAGGTGAGAGCAGGAGAGAGGAGAGAGGAGAGGACGCAAGGGGATAGGGGAGATGATAGAAAAAATGAAGAGGAGAGAGGAGACAAGAAGAGAGAGGAGACAGGAAAACCATCGTACCACAGCATATGTCCCGTGATGAGGAGCGGAGACACTGGACGTCATTCTGATGTTCCACAGCCACAAACCCACACGTTACACACAATGGACCCAGCTAAGTATCAAGGAGGCAACACACACTCATCCATGCATGGTCTGAGGGCTGCAACTAATCAGACCGATACTGTCGACTTTTGAACATTTATTGGGCTCACATTTTCACATGAGGCTACTCGATTCGCTGGCTCGTACTGATTCATACACTCCCAGCTTGTGTACTCATGTTATTTCCACAGATTTCGTTACTATTGATTGTAATCAGGAGAGGTCCCAGTGCTCTTTCTGTTGTGTTCCACAGCTCCAGGTCCCCCATCACTCCAAACAAGATAGAGAAATAACCCAAAGAGGTCAAACACAAAGGTCCCTCAACACAGAGACCCAAATGGCTCCGGTGGGGTGAGAAGGTCACCTGTTGGGCCCTGAAGGCCCGTGCTAAGTGATCTGAAGCCGATCTGACCGGCAGTCTGAGGGACGTTGTCAAGACCCACGTTGACATTACCAATCCACTTATTCAGCTTCTGCAATCAATTACCCTGCCAGGGATGGCTATTGATCTGTGATCAGCCGGACCTTGTCCAAAAGGCCCAGACATAATTTGTTTAGCGCTAGGATAGACAAGACTGACCATTAACATGACAATAATGAGGTCAGGCCCAGAGGTACCCTGCATCCAGCCTCTACTCAGATCTATTGCTTTCTACTCTTCTTTCTCTGTGTCTCCGTCATCACAAAGCACCGCTCTATTGATGTGCACTGTAAAGTGATTGTTTTCAACTCAAGTTCTGGGTATTCTAGCTATTCTTCTAGCTATATGTATTCTAGTTATGTGTATTCTTGCTCTCTGTATTCTACATTTGAATTCTAGTTTAATATAATCAAGCTATCTATGTCCTATATCTATGTATTATGGTTCTTTGTGCTCTATCTCTGTGTTTTGTGGTTCTGCCTGCTGTATCTCTATGTTTTGTGGTTCTGCGTGCTGTATCTCTGTGTATTGTGGTTCTGCATGTCCTATATCTATGTATTTTGTTTCTGCAGGCTCCATCTCTGCGTATTGAAGTTCTTCGTATTCTATCTTTGTGTAATCTTGTTCTGCCTGCTCCATCTCTGTATGTTCTTGTTCTGTGTTGTCTATCTCTGTGTATTCTGGTTCTGCCTGCTCTATCTCTGTGTATTCTGGTTCTGCGTGCTCTGTCTCTGCGTGCTACTGGGGTACCAGCAGTGGGTGCCAACAGGGAGGGAGGTGGCTGACATCTGTAGAAACAGCAGACACCACCACTCAAAGGTCAGACGGGAAAGAGAGCCAGAGGAGGGATTACAACAAGGTGCTAGGGGGAGGGGCTACAGTAGGAGGAGCAAGGATACAGGAGGTAAGGATACAGGAGGTAAGGTAAGGGCAAGTACTCAATTAAAAACGAAAACTCCGGATTTTCATCATACGGTCATACACAGATTCAGCGTAGAGAAACCAATCACCAGCAGATCTGGCACAAAGGCACCATGCCAGGTTGGTGAACAACACCACTCTCATGTCTGTGTCCCTGCCTGTCCCTTCCCCTTTATAAACAACACAAACCCTCTGCTGACAGACGCGCTCCAGGTAGAAGGTAAGGACATTAGGGACATTAGGGCGCGACCCGAACATCAATGGTCTGAATCAGGGTCGAGCCCTGGAGCTGGAACAACCAACATGTGAACGGTGTGAGACCACACAATGCTCACATGAATCCTGGAGCCTGACCCCTGACCCTTCCTTCAGTCCATATAAAGACGTGCGGGTGTGTGTGTGCGCGTGTGTGTGTGTACATGTGTGTGATCTAGTGTGTCAGATTTGTTAATTGACCCGTAAGTTAACCAATGATGAATCCATCCCGAGCAGAGGAGGACAAAGAAGACAAGAGGAGGCGGGCTGCCTGCATCACACGATTCAGACCTTACCAGTCGATTACAGAGTGTACAACCACAGCACCCCGGATTTAAAACCCGATCATAAACATCCTGAACACGTGCTTCTGCGCCGGTGACCCAGCTAAAACCATTAGCTCCGTGACAACTGGTGATCTTTATAATGCGAGATGATGTGTCGATGAAAAGAACATGATATATGAACCTCAGCGAGTCATTAACCAACCGCGGTGTAGGGTCCGAGGCCGTAGGTACGCCGGTGGTGTAGGGACCGAGGGCGCAGCTAAGCCGGTGGTGTAGGGTCCGAGGCCGTAGGTACGCCGGTGGTGTAGGGACCGAGGGCGTAGCTAAGCCGGTGGTGTAGGGACCGAGGGCGTAGCTAAGCCGGTGGTGTAGGGTCCGAGGGCGTAGGTACGCCGGTGGTGTAGGGTCCGAGGGCGTAGGTACGCCGGTGGTATAGGGACCGAGGGCGTAGCTACGCCGGTGGTATAGGGACCGAGGGCGTAGCTACGCCGGTGGTATAGGGACCGAGGGCGTAGCTACGCCGGTTGATACAGAGGTGGTGTTGATACATCTGTACTTTTGGTGAATAATTTCTTTATAAGTGGTGACAGGTGTATTAATAAAGTTATTATTCAAATCACTGTCATCACCGTCAGCTAGACCAGACTAGTAGAGGGAAGAGTGGACACCATGTGATTTGACACTTTAGCACATGAATG
>NC_082400.1:4056631-4114131 GCF_031168955.1 Gadus macrocephalus
CACGTTACGCCCAAAACACACCTACGGATAATTAGGCTACTTCAGACCAACCCTTTTTAGGATTGCGCCGGGCGCAAGAGTCATTTTTTGAGCCGGTAAAATAGCGACATCGCCATAGAACCGCCCACAAAGCTACTTGCGCTTAGCGCTTCTCACTTGCGTTTCAGACCGTTAAAATGGGGCCCAACATGACATAATGACATTCCCTAAAACACAGAACAAAACAACACTACAGTAGGATAGCTATGCACACCACATCATGGACATGAATTGTTGTATTTTCTCGCAGTCACATGCAAGTTCCTGAAATGGGTGTTGGTGTGAAGAATCACTTTAATATAAAAAGGAGAGAGAGTGTGTATGTGTCATTGTGTGTATTATATGTTTACCATTGCGTTGTTGTGTATAAGGGAGTGGAGAAGGTAATTGTGTTGGTGTATGTCAGTGATTGTGTGTTGTGTTGATCCAGTGTGATGTGTGTGTGTGTGTGTGTGTGTGTGTGTGTGTGTGTGTGTGTGTGTGTGTGTGTAACCCAGACGGAACACATTAGTTGGTCTTACTCCAACATATTCAGGGGTAAGCAGTTTTATTCACATTATTTGTATGTCCGCGCTTTTGTTGATGTCACTGAGACAGAGAGAGAGAGAGAGAGAGAGAGAGAGAGAGAGAGAGAGAGAGAGAGAGAGAGAGAGAGAGAGAGAGAGAGAGAGAGAGAGAGAGAGAGAGAGAGAGAGAGTATATAAGGACAAAGAGAATGACACAGAGAGAGAATGACACAGAAATCCGCAAGGTTGGAATGAGGATATGACTTGAGAAGCCAGAAAAGAAATACATGGAAAGATAGTGAGAGGGACAGAGAGAGATAGAGGAAGAGAGTATAATTAAGGACAAATAACAGCGCAGAGAGAGAGTGGAAGGGAGGAGAGGGGAGCAGGAGTAGAGATTAGGAGGAAAGGAAGGAGAATAAATAGGACGTATGTTTCTCATGTCAGCATGCACTTTGAATTGTGAGTTGAGAAAAAGAAAGAGAGAGAGAATGACAAAGAATTTGAGGAAGTGAAAGAAATGGGAATTAGCAGGAGCAGAGATAGTACAGGAATGAGGAGGATGAGGAAGAGGAGGGGGGGACATCCATAGAGTTAAAAAATGCATGAAGCTGGAAACAGACTGCATGCTGGGTACCAGGAACCCCTGTGCTTAGGTCAACACACAACAACACACTGATCCCCCCCTACTTCTGGCTAGTCATGGTGGATATACGACAAGTTGTTTTTTCCTTCACGTTGTGATGACGAGGTGTAAACCAGAACCAGGTTCTTAACCCCTCTATACAGGGTATCCCATAGCAACATAGCAGCACGTATAGGGACACAGAGACATACATCAGGAAACCATTGATCTGCTGGTTTCAACTGGTTGAGTTCACCAGGGATAACTGGTTGAGTTCACCAGGGATAACTGATTGAGTTCACCAAGGTTTAACTGTTTGAGTTCACCAAGGTTCCAACAGTTTGAGCTCACCAGAACTTAAAGTGAGTCTAAATGGTTCTCTCTCCAGCAGCCTTACAGGACTGTTACGTAAGCTGCTTGTTCTAGGATGAACGAGGTGCCTCTTCTCTGTGTGCGCGTGGTGTGGGTGCGTGCGTGCGTGCGTGCGTGCGTGCGTGCGTGCGTGCGTGCGTGCGGTGTACTAGATTTAGTTGATGACTATTGAAAATGACAGAAGAGGAAAACTCAGTCTCCTGTCTCACTGCTTTATTGGTGATGTCACCACACCCTGTCTCACTGCTCTATTGATGTCACAACAGTCTGTCTCACTGCTTTATTGGTGAAGTCACCACACCCTGTGTCGCTGCTCTATTGATGTCACAACAGTCTGTCTCACTGCTTTATTGGTGAGGTCACCACACCCTGTCTCACTGCTCTATTGATGTCACAACAGTCTGTCTCACTGCTTTATTGGTGAGGTCACCACACCCTGTCTCACTGCTCTATTGATGTCACAACAGTCTGTCTCACTGCTTTATTGGTGAGGTCACCACACCCTGTCTCACTGCTCTATTGAAGCCACCCCATCCTGTCTCACTGCTGTATCGGTGATGTGACCATTTCATAATGTTCCATCAGTGAGAGACCGAATATAAACATTTAGAATTGCATTTTATTCTTGACTTCAAGAGAAATACAATGAAAACATATTCAATCAATCAATAAATCTAATAATAATTATCACTTGGTATATTATCCATTGTGCTCTTCATTCACAATTAATTAGTGTTATCATTATCATTGTGGCATTGTTTTCTATTTACTGAAACTTTTATATTAAGTTGTTTCTTGTATGCTTTGGCGATGCAGAAATGAGCAGGTCAGAAGTAGAGAGAGAAGCATTGTGACGGTACAATTCTTCCTTGGTTACAATTTAACGCGATTTCATCGCGTCTTTTCATTTTCTCATCTTTTACTTTTCTATCTCCATCACTAGGCAACTAGGGTCCTCTCTTCTGCCTCTCCCTCCCCTTCCCCTTCCTCCCGCCATCCCTCTCTCTCTTCATTAACCCTCCTTGTTCTCTCTCTCTCTCTCTCTCTCTCTCTCTCTCTCTCTCTCTCTCTCTCTCTCTCCTCTCTCTCTCTCTCTCTCTCTCTCTCTCTCTCTCTCTCTCTCTCTCTCTCTCTCTCTCTCTCTCTCCTCTCTCTCTCTCTCTCTCTCTCTCTCTCTCATAATTGGAATAAAACAGCTTACCCGTGACCGTGTCACCCCCTCACCACAGTTTTTGACGGCTTCTACGGAGAGCAGCGTAGTAAAACCACAGCCTTCTACGCGTGGTCACTGGGAGCCGCCCAGTACAACAACAAGCATTCATTTGGGATTTCAGAATCCAGTAATCCTATCCAAATGTTTTAAAGTGTGACACTTATTGATGTTATCATTAATGTATAATACATAGATTGTTTCTAAAATGTATATCAATAAAAAATCATAATAAAACCGAGAGCCCAATCAAGTAATTTACATCCAAGCAATAACACCCACCCAGCACACAACCAACGCACACGTACCACCACACACGCACACACCAGCGCACATACCCACATGCATACACACACAAACAGAAGCACACGCACATGCACCCACATTTAGCCACACGCACATGCACGCACACCCGCACACAGATATGCACACACATGCACACGATGGATAAATAATAAATGTCAACGTTATTCTTGCTTCATAGCTCCCGTCCATGATATTTATTTCATAAAATATATATCTGCTTTGATATCTTTTGATTTTAAATCAAAGCGAGCTGGACTTGAGGGAAGACGTAAAAGTTAATGTAAACTTGTAAGCAGCTTGTTATGAAAACGAGCAACCAATATCCCTTCTGCAACAAGACAATGATATACAAAATGAATGAATGTCATGATTGCGATTCCCCTTTGAAGTATTCTAATTTCTTGATTGTTGGCAGAGACAAGATAAATCAGAAAGGTAATGTTGAATGTAAAAGGACATTCACGCTTTGAAGGCCTTAACAGTCTTCAAGCAAATCATGCCCAAGTACTGAGACGTCAAAGCCTGATAAAATAAAAAGGAAAGAAAGAAATAAAAAACATCACCCTACTTGATGAGTATCACTCTAGCTAGAGCTGTCGTTTATCACTCGAGTTAGAGTTGATCACTCTAGTTGGAGCTGTTGTTTATCACTCTAGTTAGTGCTGTCGTTTATCACTCTAGTTAGAGCTGTCATTTATCACGTTAGAGTTTATCACTCTAGTTAGAGCTGTTGTTTGTTCCTCTAGTTAGTTTATCACTCTAGTTAGAACTGACTTTTATCACGCTAGTTAGAGCTGTCGTTTATCACTCTAGTTAGAGTTGATCACTCCTGCTGGAGCTGTCGTTTATCACTCTAGTTAGTGCCGTCGTTTATCACTCTAGTTAGCTTATCACTCTAGTTAGAGCTGTCGTTTATCACTCTAGTTAGAGCTGTAGTTTATCACGTTAGTATTTATCACTCTAGTTAGAGCTTTTGTTTATCACTCTAGTTAGGTTATCACTCTAGTTGGAGCGGACGATTATCACTCTAGTTAGAGCTGTCGTTTATCACTCTAGTTAGAGTTGATCACTCTAGTTAGAGCTGTCGTTTATCCCTCTAGTTAGTTCATCACTCTAGTTAGAGCTGTCATTTATCACTCTATCTAGAGTTTATAACTCTAGTTAGAGCTGTCTTTTATCACTCTAGTTAGAGTTTTTCACTCTAGTGCTGTCGTTTATCACTCTAGTTGGAGCTGTCCTTAATCAGTCTAGTTAGAGCTGACGTTATTCACTCTAGTTAGAGTCGTCGTTATATAGCTCTAGTTAGATTATTAGTTATATAGATCTAGTTAAATAACTACAGTGGGAGATCCAGGTTGAGCTCTAGGTATAAAGCTCTACTTAGAGCTCTAGCTATACAAATTATAACTCAAGCTTGAGCTATAGTTATATGGATTTAGTTAGAGCCATACACATAGTTCAAGTTTAATTTCTAGATAGATGGAGCTTTAGATATATATGTCCAGCTCTAGTCCCATCTAAAGGACCACAATAGAAACAAGCCTTTGGGCTTTATTGTGTTTTTTAATCCTTTTGAACACTTCTGTTAATTGTTGTTCAATAAAGTTTTCATTCAATCAAAAGTCTTATATTTCTAGTTAAATAGCTCTTGTTATATAGCTTTTGTTGGAGCTCTAGTTATATAGCTCTTGTTGGAGCTCTAGATATATAGCTCTAGGTATATCTTGTTGGAGCTCTAGTAATCTAGCTCTAGGTATATATTGTTGGAGCTCTAGTTATCTAGCTCTAGGTAGATCTAGTTTGAGCTCTAGTTATATAGCTCTTGGTATATCTTGTTGGAGCTCTAGTTATCTAGCTCTAGGTAGATCTAGTTTGAGCTCTAGTTATATAGCTCTTGGTATATCTTGTTGGAGCTCTAGTTATCTAGCTCTAGGTAGATCTAGTTTGAGCTCTAGTTATATAGCTCTATATATATTGTTGGAGCTCTAGTTACCTAGCTCTAGGTATATCTTGTTTGAACTCTAGTTATCTAGCTCTAGGTGTATCTTGTTTGAGCTCTAGTTATCTAGCTCTAGGTTGATCTTGTCGGAGCTCTAATTAGCCTGCTCTAGGTAGATCTTGTTGGGGCTCTAGTTATCTAGCTATAGCTATAGTTCTAGTTATTCTGCTCTAGGCAGATCTTGTTGGAGCTCTAGGTATCTAGCTCTAGATAGATCTTGTTGGAGCTCTAGTTATCCAGCTCTAGGTAGCGCTCTTGTTCTCTAGCTCTAGCTGGAGCTATATTTAGTAGCAGCAGGGCAGCAGTATAATGAGCAGTGTAGAACAGTCTGAGATAGAAAGCTGATTTCATTAAGAGATCAAAAAGCACTGACCTGTCTGAATAAATTGACACGGATAAGGTTTAACTCTCCTCTCGCTCTCTAACCTCTTCCCCACCTCTTTATCTCTCCTCCACCTCTTTATCTCTTCTTTAGCTCTATGTTCTCTTATATAGCTCTATGTCCTCTTCTGTAGCTTGTCCTCTTCTGTAGATCTGTCCTCTTCACTTCCTCCTAATCCTCTTCTCTAGCTAGCGCTCTCTTTAATCACATCTGCTCTATTTTCTCCACCTCTCTCCTATCTTACTCTCTTTTTCTACCTCTCGCTTGTCTATCGCTCACTTCTATACCTCTCCCACTCTCCTCTAAATCTGTTTCTCTTCTCTCTCTATCCCTCTCTTTATGCCCTCATACGTCTCTTGAGTATAAGTTCTAATGCCTACCTAGTCTGTATTTCTCTAACAGACGTTTTGCATCTCATGCTGTTCAATTGTACTTCTAATTATCTCCCTCTCTCTTCTCTAGTGTCTCTCGCTCTCATTCCCTTACTGTCTCTCCAACGATCTGTCAGTTACCCTCTTAATCACACCAAGCTGTAAAAGGGGACCCAACTACTGGGCCAGGGGGGTGATGTATAGGCAATCTACACACACGTCAATACAAGAACTATGAATATTAGATCATATTAACAACAAACTTCAATGCACTGCATACATAATGAGCAGCAGTATAGTAGATATTATACTATAATAATATAGTATATAGACCGGTCTATTGTCGTTATGAATCGGGTCAATGTGAAGATTGGCAAACAATAGTGTTCAATTTCCTTTGTGCTACCTAATAATACTACATTGTATTGGCGTTAGAACCGATTCCCTGTAAATACGACTTGTTCATTTGACGCTTTATTAACACCGAGGCCATACATAAGCCCGCCCGCCAGGGGGTAACTATCCCCGTTAACCCTCCTAATGCAGACCCCCAGGACCCCGGGACACCCCTCACCCTGAAGACTCTCAGGGCCCCGTGACACCCCTCACCCTGTATACCCCCAGGACCACGTGAAACCCCTCCCCTGCCGTCAGGACACCCCTCACCTGCCAACAGGACACCCCTCACCTGCCGTCAGGGGCAGACGAGACGTCCACAACATGAGTGTTGCAGGCAGCACAGCTCCTGGTCTTTGGTTTGATGTGGACGCTGAGCTCGCATCGATAGAAAATAACAATCTGATCTTGTGACGTAAACAGAGTTCTAAGTTTTCCAGGTTGCAAAGTTGCGGCATTTCTCATTTGAAACCGCACGAATTGTGTGCCCATACAAAATCGTGCAGTTACAAACGTACACACATCATGACCAAAAGTCGTTTGCATGAAAATGCGTTTCGGCAGCAAACTGAAACGCCTCTCATGCAAACGAGTTTCTCTGCAGACAGTTCTCCCGTCTCTCCTGCCTCGTCTCTCGTCTGGAAACACGCAGTCCACGGACCTATGACTCATACCCCCGCGTTACACAGACACACACGCACACACGCACAGACGCACAAACGCGCGCGCACACACACACACACACACACACACACACACACACACACACACACACACACACACACACACACACACACACACACACACACACACACACACACACACACACACACACACACACACACACACACACACACACACAGCCAACACGTCCTGATAAGACGGCATAAGAGCGGGTTTTGTACTCACGTCAACGGTGATAAAGCGAGCTCAGATGCGGTCAGCAGCGGTGTGGTCCAGGCTCTCCCGTTCGTCTCCTCCCGAACCGAGAACCCAGTGCATCTTCACCGTCTTGGCCGCTCGGTGAAACCCAGGATGATCCAACCTCGCCCAACAAACGCTTCAAAAGCTGACTAAATGTCCAGGAAGGCGGAGGAGGTTGTATGTCAGGGAACGGCGGCGTAGACCTCGGAGAAGCAGGTGGAGCTGGTGGCTATCGCTTCCTTTAGGGTGGAGGTTTGACACTTGTGTGTTTCTCCAGTCAGTCAGCCGTGAACGGATGCCTGCTGCCTCCAGGTCCTAGCGCCGGACTTGTTATTCCTTCCAACTTTTAGCTGTCCCCAGTGCGTCCAACAGGTGGATGGATGTGTGTGTGTGTGTGTGTGTGTGTGTGTGTGTGTGTGTGTGTGTGTGTGTGTGTGTGTGTGTGTGTGTGTGTGTGTGTGTGTGTGTGTGTGTGTGTGTGTGTGTGTGTGTGTGTGTGTGTGTGTGTGTGTGTGTGTGTGTGTGTGTGTGTGTGTGTGTGTGTGTGTGTGTGCTAAACGAGTTATTTTACCTATAAATAAATTGTTTCAAATCGTTAATCTATCCTTATTTAATTTATTGTCTTAATAATGTGTTGTGGCCTATTTTCCATCTTTTTACTTATATTTCTATTTTGGATTTGTTGACTAGAAAACAGTGGTAAGACCAGTCGGTATGTAAATTATAAAATATGTAAATGATACAACAAAGAAAGGAATAAGAAATGTAAGTGGTTTAAATCATTGTTTATTGACCAATAAATATATTGCTTTAAAGTCTAATATCTTCCTTAGCATTGTCCACTAGCCTGTGCTTCTTGTTCTTCTCACCAACAAATATAGTCAGCCTGAATTACACCTTCAATATGCGCCTTCATTTGAATCTTTTACTATAATATATATATATATACATATATGTGTGTATAGGATGTATTTTTCCTGCATATATTATATGTCCTTATACTTTCTTCTGTGAGTGAGGGTTAGGCTTTAAAAAACATTTAAAGCACATGAATAAAACAGAGACAGTACCAGATATATGGGTGTGTGATGTGTGGTTACATAGGGGAGAGATTGCAGCAGTGAAGATGCTTTACATCAGCACAGGAAATAAACACAATGGTTTGGAGAAGGAGAGAAGGAGAAGGGAGAGGGAGAAAAGGAGAGGGGGGAGAAGGAGAGGGGGAGGGAAGGGAGAGAGGAGGAGAGGGGGAGGAGTAGGGGGGGAGGAAGGAGATGGGGGAGAAGGAGAGGGGAAGAGATGGGAGGAGAAGATGGAGAGCTGGAGAGAAGAGAGAGAAGGAGAAGATGAAGACAGCAAAATCTCGTGAATATTTAATATTTTGTAATGAGTCATTAGGTTTTACAGCCAGGAGGAAACCAAACCACAATGAGAGCAGAAAGCCTCCCATAGATCATAAATGACATCACTAACATCCCACCAATCACACAAGAGCATGGGACTGCACTCTGACCCAAACCTCTGTTTTCTCTGAATGTGTGCTCTCAGTGCAATTCAATAACATACCAAGAACCATCTCAGCCTTTTACCATCTCTAGTGTGTGTGTGTGTGTGTGTGTGTGTGTGTGTGTGTGTGTGTGTGTGTGTGTGTGTGTGTGTGTGTGTGTGTGTGTTCGCGCGTGTGTCCATGCGTGTGTGTCTCTCCAAGTATAATCCACTATTATGTTTTATATCTCCACGGAAACAGTTTGCTAGAAACTGTTTAACTTTGATCTGCACTACGTCTGTACACAGAGAGAGAGAACACAGGTTCTGCACATATTTTCTCGACACACAAAAGCTGATTACTAGAGGTGACAGGTTTGTCACTATGACAACGGAGACTGTGGGATAATCAGTCATTAATAGTGTGATTGATAGGTTGTGTAAAGGGAAATTATATTTTCACATTCATTTTCTCTTAGTGGCATGTGTTGCTATGTGCCTGTTTTCGTGACCCCTTGAGGGGATGTGTTAAAAAGCTGTAACTGAACCCCTCGTGGAAGGGAGAGCCCAGGGTCCCAACTGACAGGACACGGCCACAACCCCGTATGACATCCTGAGGAGGTTCATCAATAGATTACCACCTAGTTAACCAATAGTTTAGTCTAATTGGGGGCCACAGTTTCTCTCAGCATCATGAATTGCTTGCTTCTGCCGACGCATCAGACTTCTTCTTGCAGACCTCTCGGAGGTAGGCAGGGTGATTTCCAATTTGGGGATTTCTCCTTGTGGAGATCTTGAAGAGACGCAGGGGGAACTCCCATCTGAGCCTCGGATTATTGTATGCTTGTTGTATGATTATTGTATGTTATTGTAATTTTATTACTGAAATGTATGACCCAAATTATTTTAAGTTCGGATGACTCTTTAATCTGCACAGTTCAGCGGTGAGACGGTAGCAAGCAGCTGCTATAGGAGTGTGCACAAAACAAGAACAAAGTTCAAGGCATAAACCCACAGAGGGCAGGATTTAATGGAAAATACTTTATCCTTTCACAGGACATTCTCCCCCCCCCCAAACTAAGCACTCTCCTAAATACAATTTGACCCGCCCCATTCTTAATCATTAAGGGGAGCCTTAAAGTATTCAGAACATACTTCACCTAAGCTCCTAAGTCCCGTTGTTATAACGCTTGTGCATTATATAAGTGACTAATAAACATTCCGAAGCATCTTAATCTAACAGGGGCCCCTCTCCCTTCAGCCCCACTTGGTACGGCCCGATGAGGTCTGACCAGGCATACATGTGCAGGGTAAACCTGTGAGGGGCACAATGGAGCCTCCTCGGGTTAACCAGTGAAGAGGCTCCATGGAGACTCCTCACAGGTTAACCTGTGAGGAGGACCATGGAGACTCCTTAGGTTAATCAGTGAGGAGGCTTCATGGAGACTCCTCACAGGTTAACCTGTGAGGAGGACCATGGAGACTCCTTAGGTTAATCAGTGAGGAGGCTCCATGGATACTACTCACTGGTTAACCTGTGAGGAGGACCATGGAGACTCGGTTAACCAGTGAGGAGGCTCCATGGAGACTTCTCACAGGTAGATTTAAAGTAATCGTTACCTCTTTGAGTAGCACAAGTGCAAATATTGTCTTTTTTTCTCAGATATTAATTTATTACTTATATTAATTGAATTTGTCTGAGTTCAGTGTCATTAAGTCACTAAGGAGCAGGCAGGGGGGCATAGTGCTCCAGCAGGCCTAGAGGTAGACTGTGGACATTGGGCGTCTAGTACAGACCTTCAGCTGAGACGCCAGACCCTACCACCACTTCTGCATGTTTCAAATTAGTTGCTTTATCTTTTCAGAGACATTTAGGAGGAAATAGGATGATGGCCTCATAGGTTAGAGAATTCCAGAACCGTGTCTGAAATGAATCACTTCGGTCCTGATTGTGTGTGTGTGTGTGTGTGTGTGTGTGTGTGTGTGTGTGTGTGTGTGTGTGTCTATGAAAACAGACTGACCATATCTCATCATTGTCAACATAAATTAAGTTTAACTTTTATAAAAAAAGCATTACAAAATTGTACCCAGTGGGAATCTTCCTTAAAATATTTTATTAAAGTCCCCCAATTATAAATAAAGTTTTCCCGAACATACCAATGGCCAAGGTGTTAAATGAAGCAAGAAACGACATGAACGATTTTCATCACACCCGGAGGAACGTGTTCTGCAGGTTAGCCAGCATCGCTACACAGTCCGAAGCTTGGAGCAGACACACCCGCAGGACAGACATCATTTACGGCTCCAACAGTTTAATGTTCAATCGCAGTGGAAAGCAGGTTTGAAACAGGTCATTAGAAATCATTAAAATCCTCTGCTTGTCAGAGGCGGAAGATGCCTACATGTTGGCCAGCTCAGATACTAATACTAAATACTGTTAGTTCTATATAGACCTATGTGTTGCCCAGCTCTATATAACTGACAGAAAATAGAAGATAGTCTATTGTTACTGCTATATAGAGGCACAGCTTATTATATTAACCAATACTTCTTATCATTGTGTTTGGGCTATATAGCTATAAATTGGCAAGCTTTATATCCAACAGTAGTGTATTGTCACTTATATATGGCTATATGTTTGACAGCTCTATATAGAACAGACAGAACTGGTACTATTGGTTCTAAAGAACTACATGTTGGGCAGCTCTATATAGAGGTGACAGTATTTATATTTGTAGTTCTAGAGCTATTGGTTGTGCCGCTCTATAACAGACATTATTTATGCTGTTAGTTCTAGAGCTATATGTTGTACAGCTCTATATATAACTGACAGTATTGATACTGTTAGTTCTATGGAGCTACATGTTTTGCAGCTCCATATAGAACAGACAGTATTAAATGCGTACAGTGTGTATAGAGCTTCATGTCTGTGAGCTCGGTGCATACTGAGTTCTATAGAGCTACATGCTGGCCAGCTCTAGCTGCAGCCTCTCCTTCTCCAGCTGCAGGTCGGCGATGTTCTGCTGGTTCTGGTCAAGCCGGTCCTCCAGCCACTGCAGCAGGGGCCCGCTGACGGCGGACATCTGGCTGCACAGGTTCTTGGTGAACACGGAGCCGTTGTGGATCTTCGTGATGGGGTCCAGGTGGCTCAGACTGTGGATCTTCCTGTACGTGTCCTGTTCCTCCTGGCACAGGATCCGCGGCAACTCCACGGCAGACTCTAGACACGCCTTGCCCACCGAGTCCCGGGGCACGACGTGCACCGGGACCTCCACCCGCTCGTACTCCGCGCCCTTCTGCGCCTGCGTGGACTGGAAGCAGGTGAAGAGGACGCGGCCCGTCTTGGTGTTCTTGTCCTCGATGAAGCAGGAGAAGATGAGGCCCACGAAGCCCTGGTCCATCATCTGGTACATGGCCTGGGTCCTGACGTCCACGTGAGAGGGCCAGACGGTGATGTGGGGGTGGGAGTGGTACCAGCCCACCACCCGGAGCAGGGGCTTCCCCGTCAGCTCCGCCAGCCGCTCTGCCTCGGTGGAGGCAGCGGACAGCTGCTCCGGGGAGATCTCCACTCTGTCCTTCCTCTTGTCGGAGCGCCGCAGGATGATGACGGAGTGAATGTGGACGATGCGGTCCGTCTCCATCTCGCCGAGACACAGGCCCATCACCTCCTCCTTCTCCGTGCTCAGCGCGTGGTTCATGCACACAAGGAAGGCGTCCGCCTCCAGGTGGACCGCGCTGATGGCCATGCTGACACTCACAGGGACTGACTACTCTGATACTGCACTAAACTGATTGATTATTACGACCAAACTCGGGGTTAAATAGTCGTAAAACAAGCAGGCTGTCTCCTCTTCCCGTTCCGCAAAGGCGTGTCACACCATAATAATTCCGGGACGGAACAAATGCACACAATGAGTTCCTAAAAATAATCAGGGTATAGTTTTGACATATTGGTGTGATTATTGTTTTACTTTTACTCAAATGTTCAAGTTAACTTTATGTAATTTTGTTTCATAGGCCTATTGGGTATTACACTATTGGGCGACCATACATCGTACAATCCTATATTGGAAGCTGCATACAAGTTCATGAAGCTTCCATTCCTCAGTTTCATTTTTCAGTTTGCTACTGCAAACTGAAAAACTCTACTTAGAGTTCCTTCAATATATCTAAATAAAATCAGTCTTGAATTCTAAATTATTTCCATCATAGGCTTGTATTTTGTATGGTCGCCAACTGGTGTAATACCCATTAGTAGGCCAATAAGTGTAACTTGACAGTTTAATTTCTATGAAAGTAATGCAAAATTTAAAACCACAAAAAGCATATAGTATAAGTTAAAAAATAATGACAAATGTCGACAAAGCTATTTTAATGCACATATTTTCAGTAAGTACAACTTATATAATTCAGTTTCACATAGAAGAAATGTTTTTACATTTATTATTCAATTATTTCTGCAAATAGAAACGGTACAGTTAACAAGGATCAGACGTAATGGTTGGGAACCAGAGCAAACAGCCTATAGGACTTCTATCTTGCGCTGTAGAGCGGCAGGACATCACTCACTGCTTTCATTATTGAATGATTTGGTTTATCTGAATGGGAGAGTGTAATTCAAAACAACGCTTGGAGACGGTGTGTATGCGTGTGTGGTGTGATGCATGTGCTCAGTATCACTGAGCAGAGAGCTGCTCCAGAAGGTTCTCTACTCCTTTGTTGTCGGTCATCTTACGGAGTTTAGGCACGATGGCCTCCAACTCCGACCGGACCTCTTCCACCACACTCTGGTCCACACACTTCAGGAGACTACACACACACACACACACACACACAAAGACATACAACTTTAAACCACAGTACTTTACAGTAGGAACACAAGCTTTGAGACGGACCACATGAAGACCATGATGCTGACCTGCAGAGGATCAGGGCCCCTCTGTTGACTGCCACCCAGGTCCCGAGCTGCTCCTCCCCCACCGTGTCCAGGAGGATCCTGCTGAACCGCTCTGAGGCACACACAGACGGCAGCGCACATGATTCACCGTTCATTGAACTGCTTCCCAGCGGCATGTTGAAGCCTCTGCAGGGCTTTTATTGTGAAGGAATGAGAGGTGGTACCTTCTCTACCGAGCTCCGCCAGCGCCTTGTCGTTCTCTATCAGCCACTTCAGGACGATGTGGCCGGCTGGGTGCTCCGCCATGTGGAGCTACAGACACACAACAACAGCAACACGTTACAGACACAACATAACAACACATTACAGAACAACAACACATTAACACACCACAACAACAACACATTACAATATCAATACAGACACACCATATCCTCATGTAAACCTGATGCGCGTGCGTGCGTGCGTGTGTGATGATGCTGAGACCGTGGTCATCGTGTGAGTTTGTACTCGGATGCTATTGCGGTTTGAACGTGCCAACATGTGAAAGGCCGACCCACCTGTTTGTTAATCCCCCCCGGGACCAGCTCCAGGGAGGCGGGCTTTGCCACGGCCTTCATGGCAGGCCGGAGGTCCCCCGCCGCTGACAGCAGGATGTCCCTCACAATGACACTCAGACCCTTGTCCATCACCATGCTGACGGCGTTGTCACGGAGATACTCCAGCAGGGGCGGGGACACCACCTCCAGCAGCTCCTTCTTACGGATCTCTGGTTCCTTTTTACTGAAGACATGAAGAGTATATTTAACACAACTCCTTTTACCAGAAGATTCAAACTATTTAACACAACACATTTTTACTGGAGACACTGAGGAGTATATAAAACACATCTCCTTTGAACTATTTAACACAACTCATTCTTACTGGAGACTTTGAGGAGTATATAAAACATAACTCCAATGAGCTATTTAACACAACTCATTTTTACTGGACCCATTGAGGAGTATATCAAACAAAACTTTTAACGGAAAGATTATGACTATTTAACGCAACTCCTTTTTCACTTGAACAGCAGAGTATATTAAATACAACAAAATGTATTGGAAAGATTGAAAATAATAAAATCTACTCAACACATGATTTAATTCTAATTTCTTATTGAAGCCATTTCATCAAACTCCTTTTACAAGACAAATTTGCAAACATTTCATTGAACACTTCTGACAAGAAACGTTGAAAACATCCACACTCCTTAATTGAACTCCTTTATTGGAAGTATAGAAAAAAATCGAAGTTATTCAACACGTTATTTGCCTTAAAAGATAAACAGAAGATATGCACTTAATGATAACATTGAATCCACCTCCTTCTGCCGAGACATCAAACCCAGAACTAATTTGTCGGTCACCTGTGTGCGTTGCCGTCTCCCTTCTCCAGGAACTTGATGACCTCTGGCAGGATGTGGTCGGGGTCGCGGGGCTTCAGCAGGTACAGCAGGACCTTCTTTCCATACTTATTTTTGATCACCTCGTCCAGAGAGGTCAGCAGCTCCTACAGGGTGGAGAGGAGGAGAGGGCTCTTACTCTGACATCAGAAATGAGTGTGTGGTCGGGGAGGCTGGGAGGCCCCCGTGGGAAGAGGAACACTGTGTGGCCGTCTTACCGCTAAGACGGTTTGTTTGATGAGCTTGGTGTCGTCCACACAGTCGAATATGGCCAGCAGGACCAGATGTCCAAACTCCCCCTGAACAACAGGAACATCATTCATTAATCATATTGAATACATAGCAAATTAAAATATCACCCACGTAAGACCAATTCAATGATCATCGATGCACACATTGTCAAATGTATCAAACCTGGCAGTGGTCTTACCGTAGCGAACTTCACCATGTACGTCTTCATAGTCTTGATGATGACTTTCCTGTCCTGGAACACAGTGGGGAGAAAACACACGTTACCACAGCGACAAGCACGCACCGCTATCAACTGTATTACGTTGCACCGTGTGTGTGTGTGTGTGTGTGTGTGTGTGTGTGTGTGTGTGTGTGTGTGTGTGTGTGTGTGTGTGTGTGTGTGTGTGTGTGTGTGTGTGTGTGTGTGTGTGTGTGTGTGTGTGTGTGTGTGTGTGTGTGTGTGTGTGTGTGTGTGTGTGTGTGTGTGCATGCCTTGGGGGTGCCGTGCCAGAGACAGTGCATGGCCACGCGGGCCCCGTCGTGTGTGTACGCCATGTACACCACGGCCTCTCGGATGGCCTCGATCATCTCCTGCAGAGGGTCAGTCGAAAGGGTTACCACGACAAACCAGGACCACACCAACCAGTCATTATGACTCCTACTAACCAATACTAACGCCCACTAACCAACTCAAGGAACCCACCGTTCTCTGTTTCTCAGGAGCACACAGGAAGTAGTCCAGGAACACCTTGTGGACCAGAGAGTGTTTGATGACCTGTTCCCTGCAACACCACACAGGACACCACGCACACGTTATCAACACACAGGTTACACCACGCACAGTGTCCACACACAGGTTACACCACGCACACGTTATCAACACCACACAGGTTACACCACACACACGTTATCAACACCACACAGGTTACTCCACGCACACGTTGACAACACACAGGTTACACCACGCACAGTGTCCACACACAGGTTACACCACGCACACGTTATCAACACACAGGTTACACCACGCACACAGCTTACACCACCCACACGTTACAAACACACAGGTTACACCACACACACTCCTGCATCACCACCGGTTACACACATTACAAACACACCCCTGCAACACAAACACACGCCTGCAACACCACAGGTTACACCACAAACAGTTACCAACACATACCTGCAACACAACACAGGTTTCACTCCACACACACACACACACACACACACACACACACACACACACACACACACACACACACACACACACACACACACACACACACACACACACACACACACACACACACACACACACACACACACACACACACACACGCCTTACTTCTGTGCCATGGGTGTGAGTGTGGACTTCATCTCATCCAGGATGCGGAGCAGCTTGTCAGGATCGGCCGCAACAACCTTCTCTAGAGTCGGACACTCTGGGGACTAACCACAGCAGGTTAACTAGTTAGTAACTAGTCACTAACACAACCTTCTCTAGAGTCTAACACTCTGGGGACTGACACAGCAGGTTAACTAATTAGTAACTAACACAACCTTCTCTAGGGTCGGACACTCTGGGGACTAACCACAGCAGGTTAACTAGTTAGTCACTAGTAACTAACACAACCTTCACTAGGGTTGGCCACTCTGGGGACTGACCACAGCAGGTTAACTAGTTAGTCACTAGTTAGTCACTAGTAACTAACACAACCTTCTCTAGGGTCAGAGACTATGGGGACTGACCGCAGCAGGTTAACTTGTTAATATCTAGGGATGGGGATCGAAACCCGGTTCAATTTTTTTCAAAACCCAAAAATCATTAACGTTTGGGCTCATCGACCACTATCGAGTCCCGTCGTTCATTATATTATTATTAAAATAATAAAAACGTGTCATATTTCCACCAATTAATAGAAAAGTATCGAAAATGGTATTGATATGATCAAATATCAATGATCCCCATCCCTATTATTAACTAACACAACCTTCTCCAGGGTCAGACACTCTGGTGACTGACAAAGCAGGTTAACTAGTAAGTAACTAACACAACCTTCTCCAGGGTCAGACACTCTGGTGACTGACAAAGCAGGTTAACTAGTAAGTAACTAACACAACCTTCACTAGGGTCGGACACTCCCCATGGGAAGTGAACAGAAGGTGTTGTTACTTATTACTAGTTATCTTGGTAGCTAACTAGTAACAAGCATTGTGTGTGTGCGTGTGTGTGTGTGTACCTTGCTGAGGGTGAAGGTGTTCCCGTACAGCTCCTCTGTCAGCATCAGTCTCTGGGCGAGGACGGCCTTGTCGTTGTAGGCGTACTCGATGATGGCCGACGCCGTTGCGTGGCGAAGCATGGGACGCACGCTTCCTTTGAACGTCTGCATTACCTCGGCAACCAGCTCCTTCTTCCTGTGACGGCAACCAGAACACACCCAGATGACAAGGGGCGGTTCGTGTGTGTCTGTCGCTCCCTTCCACATAACCAGCGTGGGTAGAGTCCTACTAACATAACCAGCGTGGGTAGAGTCCTACTAACATAACCACCGTGGGTACAGTCCTACTAACATAACCACCGTGGGTACAGTCCTACTAACATAACCACCGTGGGTACAGTCCTACTAACATAACCACCGTGGGTACAGTCCTACTAACATAACCACCGTGGGTACAGTCCTACTAACATAACCACCGTGGGTACAGTCCTACTAACATAACCACCGTGGGTACAGTCCTACTAACATAACCACCGTGGGTACAGTCCTACTAACATAACCAGCGTGGGTACAGTCCTACTAACATAACCAGCGTGGGTAGAGTCCTACTAACATAACCAGCGTGGGTACAGTCCTACCAACATAACCAGTGTGGGTACAGTCCTACTAACATAACCAGCGTGGGTACAGTCCTACTAACATAACCAGCGTGGGTACAGTCCTACTAACATAACCAGCGTGGGTACAGTCCTACTAACATAACCAGCGTGGGTACAGTCCTACCAACATAACCAGTGTGGGTACAGTCCTACTAACATAACCAGCGTGGGTATAGTCCTACTAACATAACCAGTGTGGGTACAGTCCTACAAACATAACCAGTGTGGGTACAGTCCTACTAACATAACCAGCGTGGGTACAGTCCTACTAACATAACCAGCGTGGGTAGAGTCCTACTAACATAACCAGCGTGGGTACAGTCCTACTAACATAACCAGTGTGGGTACAGTCCTACAAACATAACCAGTGTGGGTACAGTCCTACTAACATAACCAGCGTGGGTACAGTCCTACTAACATAACCAGTGTGGGTACAGTCCTACTAACATAACCAGTGTGGGTACAGTCCTACCAACATAACCAGCGTGGGTACAGTCCTACTAACATAACCAGTGTGGGTATAGTCCTACTAACATAACCAGCGTGGGTACAGTCCTACTAACATAATCAGTGTGGGTATAGTCCTACCAACATAACCAGTGTGGGTACAGTCCTACTAACATTACTCATGTGTGGACAGCAGTCAGGAGGGTGGAAGAGCTGCGGGGGGGGAACTCACCCGTGCATGAGGAGTCTCTTCACCAGATGTCGGCCATATTTGGACTTACTCAGCACCACCATGTCAGCTGTTAATCAACAACAACATCAAACGTGATTGCATTGGTTAGGTAGCACATCACATATTCACTAAGTAAAGCACCGCCAACCTACTCAGTATGGAAAACCATGCAGACATTGGCCGAAGTCCAACGTTTGTCCCGCCCCCTTTGGTGCGTGACACAGACTGAAACACCCCCACACGCCGTCTGATGAGCCACTTGGGATGCATTAACTTGTTCAAGACTCACTGTTAGGCAGACCAGACCCAATGACAGACACACATGGAGGTAACGGGTGGCAACAGAGGGGAAACAGACATGGAGGAAACCGGCGGCAACAGAAGAGACGGAGACATGGCGGTAACCAGCGACAACAGAGAGGTTAAATTGATTAGTTCTGACCTTTGAGGTCCTCGAAGACTTCCTGTCTCTGCTCATGGTTGGCGAACTGTATGAACGTCTGAATCACTCTGACCGAGTCATGGGCGAACGACATCTACACACACAAACACACACACACACACACATTATAACACCCAGTCGCACACACAATTTAAAACTCTGAGCTTCATGTTTGTCTCTGTTGGTGTGCCTAGAGGTCAGACGTCAGTTGTGAGGGGTCACCTGTTTGATCTTGCCCTGGATCATGCGATAAAGCTCATCCATCAGCTTTGCTTTCTTTTCACTGGTGCAGTCCTTTCTGTACGGACAAACACACACACATTACAAAGTCAGTGTGAGAGTGTGAGTGAGTGAGAGTGTGAGTGAGTGCGAGTGTAAGTGTGAGTACCTCCGCAGTGACTCCCAGATTTGTTTTGCGCGACAGATGATGTCAAAGATGTCCTTCTTCTCCGACTGCTGTCGGTGGTTCTTCAAGTCCTTCTTCTGCACCTTGAAGTCGGCCCAGTCTGTTTTTTCTACACAAAGCATATATAGCCATTAGGGGTGGACCGGTTCACAAAATGTAGGCTTCAGATCATTTCAGGGTTTCCGGTAAGTCCTACAGCCGTATTTTAAAATAGGGCTGTAGCCACGAAGACAGGGTACTCTCCAAACAATGTGATAGTCACCATGTAACAATTATAAGGCTGTAACAACGAAGACATTTCATTTTATCTCACACAGATACTAGATAAAATTGTATATTTAGGCACACACACACACACACACACACACACACACACACACACACACACACACACACACACACACACACACACACACACACACACACACACACACACACACACACACACACCTACCTCCATCTGCTGTCATTTTCATCTTCTTCTGAACTCCTTGTCCATGTCCGCCTTCAATAAACACAATTACTCTCTTTTAACCTAGTACAGTTACTTTTCATAAAACCCATTAACATATTAATGTAAACACAACTATTACTAACAATTTCACATCAATAATCGCTACTGATACTAATTACTACTTGCTCATCCAGCTGTTCTCATGCCATCCTAACATCCAGCTGTATATTCTTATTGGATAGGAATGGGAAGAAATAGAGGCATTTCGGGGAAATCGATGTGAATTGATATGAGGATAGCCATCAAAATCCCAATAAGTCAGTCAGACAGATGCTGCAAAACACACCCCACTGGTCAAGTGTTAATACGTAGATTCAGCAGCCCCTAGACAAACTGCTTCTGTGAGACAAAAGAACTCCTACCATCGTCTTCTGGCATCTTCCTCTTCTGAAAGCTGTGACCTTCTTGTTTCGTGAATCCAAACTTCTTCTTCCCCCCATCATCTTTCTTCTGTGTGTTGTCGTATGGTTTGAACTGCTTTTTAAAGCCGGGTTTGCTGCCGGGCTTCCCTCCAAATTTGGTCCCCATGGAATCTAAACAAAGAATGACACCACTTGTAAATTAAGAGCTTACATGGTTATTATCATATCATGGATATTCTCTATAGGCTGTTAATGAGGTTATTGATAATTAATGAAAGATTTTCTCTCCTAAGCCAAAGTTTCCCCTCAAGGAAGAGGTGCGATGATTGTCTATCATACCATTACATATGAAGTTAGAGTTGTTATTAAGTTAGGTCTTCATTACGATGCTAGATTATCATATCAAGTTAGTGTTGTCATTATATGTCTTTAACGATGATCATTTATAATTTACTCATTAAGTGATTGTTATTAGTATGATGGGCCTTTATTAAGAGGTCGTTATGAAATCAGAGTTGATCTTACGTCCATAGTGAGCAGCATGATAGACAGAGAGAATCAATGATCAGTTATATCTATCTATAATATGTATATTTATATCTCACCTTTCCCTTTGAACTTCCTGTCGAACTTCTTTCCCCGGTTGGGTGAAAATGTCTTTTTGGTTTTTGTTTCCATGTTATCGTTTCTTTGGCGCAATAACAAACCAGGCCGACAGACGGAGAGACAGACAGACCAGATAAACAGGGGTAGTATAAGTTAACAAGCTCAGAGTTAAATCAAAGTAATGCTTCTAACGTTTCTAAAAGCCAAATGGCATAATAAGTGATCTTCATGTGAAGCTACAACACGTATGTAAGCATTACTAGTACATAACGCTTCAATGGCAAGGAGGTTATTAAATACGGGTATCGGTGAAGACCGAAGATAAGTTACCCACACAATTTAAACGTTTTTTTACGAAGTTAACACGTTACAAATATAAACACGTTTACCTCAGAGCTTCCCATGCGTCCTGAAACAACCTCGATTTACGGCAGTTACAACAGCCAATCACATCACTGCGGGCTGTCGTAAAATGTTTTGCGACAACGTCGTGGGGCAGTTTTAGTACAGCTGATTTCATTTGTGTGGTTTGCTTTTTTGTAAGACGCATGTTATTTATTGCAAACTGTTATCACCAAACCCACGAATAATTGCAACTTCCTCTCCTCTTTCCCTTCACACCAAAGGAGAGTTTGACACGTGAATCCTGACTAGACTAGGGTGGACCCCATGCCTATCAACATTATAAAAGGACGTCACTAGCTACAGGCTTCGGCCAACAAGCTTGTGTCACATCCCCACCTCACCATTAATGATTAGTGGGGTGAGATTGTGAAATCACCATTAGTGATTAGTGGGGTGAGATCATGAACTCACCATTAGTGATTAATGGGGTGAGATCATAAAATCATTATTAGTGACTGCTGGGGAGAGGTCATGAACTCACCATTAGTGATTACTGGGGTGAGATCATGATCTCACCATAAGTAATTACTGGGGTTAGATCATGAAATCAACATTAATAATTGCTGGGTTGGGATCATGATCTCACCATTAGTGATAAGTGGGGTGAGATCAGGAAATCACCCCATTTAAAGTTCTCCCATTGTAATATGCAAGGTCATATGCATGAAGAAACGATGGCGTGCAACATTAACAAAACCATGACAGCTGTCCAGGTAACTAACAGATAGGCCCAATACCGACTGGGTCGACAGGACGGCTCACCGATGGGCTGGAGACTACAGTGGGGTCCGAGGTGACCCGGTAATGGTCATGTATCAGACGACAGTGGGGGCCGAGGTGACCCGGTGATGGGTCATGTATCAGACGACAGTGGTGTCCAATGATGTCATGTCCCGACAGTCATGGCTAGGCAGAACCAACGCACCACTCCCGGTTGTTTTGCAGACGGAGGCCTGGGTGAGAGTGGTCTGGTTCCCAGGCTAAAGGCCTTTCATTTTGCACAGAATGGCTTCATGGTCACAGCCCTGCACGCCACCAGGAGGCAGTATTTCACAAGAAAAAGTAATCAAACCCTTAATCAGTATTGGCTAAAACTGACAACTTCTATGTTTGAACGTTGACCATTTACATGATATTTTAAAGGGCTCATGTCACGCCACCAGGTGTGGGTGTGATTAGCTGCTACAAGCCGTTTGGCAAAGGTAAGGAATGATTTTCATAGTAACATCACAAGTGGGCGTGCCCACCTAGATGTCTACCCAGTGGACTGTGGCAAACGTTGCTCATCTATCCTTCATATGTGGGAGGGTGGACACATCCACTTGTGATCTCACTTTGAAAATCATTCCTTCCCTGTGCCAAACGGCTTGTAACAGTTAATCTCTCTCTCTCACACACACACACACACACACACACACACACACACACACACACACACACACACACACACACACACACACACACACAGACAGACAGACAGACAGACAGACAGACAGACAGACAGACAGACAGACAGACAGACAGACAGACAGACAGACAGACAGACAGACAGACAGACAGACAGACAGACAGACAGACAGACAGACAGACAGACAGACAGACAGACAGACAGACAGACAGACAGACAGACAGACAGACAGACAGACAGACAGACAGACAGACAGACAGACAGACAGACAGACAGACAGACAGACAGACAGACAGACAGACAGACAGACAGACAGACAGACAGACAGACAGACAGACAGACAGACAGACAGACAGACAGACAGACAGACAGACAGACAGACAGACAGACAGACAGACAGACAGACAGACAGACAGACAGACAGACAGACAGACAGACAGACAGACAGACAGACAGACAGACAGACAGACAGACAGACAGACAGACAGACAGACAGACAGACAGACAGACAGACAGACAGACAGACAGACAGACAGACAGACAGACAGACAGACAGACAGACAGACAGACAGACAGACAGACAGACAGACAGACAGACAGACAGACAGACAGACAGACAGACAGACAGACAGACAGACAGACAGACAGACAGACAGACAGACAGACAGACAGACAGACAGACAGACAGACAGACAGACAGACAGACAGACAGACAGACAGACAGACAGACAGACAGACAGACAGACAGACAGACAGACAGACAGACAGACAGACAGACAGACAGACAGACAGACAGACAGACAGACAGACAGACAGACAGACAGACAGACAGACAGACAGACAGACAGACAGACAGACAGACAGACAGACAGACAGACAGACAGACAGACAGACAGACAGACAGACAGACAGACAGACAGACAGACAGACAGACAGACAGACAGACAGACAGACAGACAGACAGACAGACAGACAGACAGACAGACAGACAGACAGACAGACAGACAGACAGACAGACAGACAGACAGACAGACAGACAGACAGACAGACAGACAGACAGACAGACAGACAGACAGACAGACAGACAGACATTAAGAGCTTACATGGTTATTACATGGAAAAGCGGCAAAATGCCGCTTTTCCACTGCATGGTACCAGCTCGACACGACTCGACTCGACTCAGCTCGCATTTTTTGCGTTTCCACCGCGAAAACATGGTACCTGGTACCTGAAGTGGCTGCTTTTTCTAGTACCGCCTCGCTCTAGGTTCCAAGCGGCTGAGCCGATGCTAAAAGGTGACGTCGGCAGACGGCCGGCCACTTATTGGCAACCATGCTGGTAACAGGCATAGCAGCGCCGCAGCCAACATATATTCCACTTATTCAACTTCTTCAACATGCCAGCTAATAATAGTAATGTTATCGATGTCCTCCATTGTTGTTATGTGGGTTCTGTCCATGTGTGGGTTGCGTAGGTCTTGTTTGCGTCGCGTACAAAAATTCGCGCAGCCGACCCCGCCCACGTCCAGGAGGTACTATTTGCGGTGGAAAAGCACCCGTGCTGCTACCGTGTCGAGTCGTGTCGAGTCGAGCTACATGTGCGGTGGAAAAGCGGCTTGATCCATGCGTTCTTGTATTGATTTCAATCATGTTATCGCCAACAATCACTTGGGTCGGACTTGGCCAACGGGAATATTTTAGGCCACTTGAATTCAAATTTGAAACCTAAACTAAACTTATGTTGATGTTGAAATTAACTGCCAGTCTTTCTTAAATGTGAAGTTGGCATTTTCTTTTATGTTGTTTTTTAAGTGGTTACTAACCAGCAATAAATGAATTCATTTAAGTTCAAATTGTTTTCTAGAATTGGTATCCATTATTATCAATTATTTTCTTCACTTCTATTCTTCTGCTTTTGCTGCGTTCGAGTATTCTCTGCAAACCTACTCGGATCTCGGAATTGACGCCACGCCCACACCTCAAGCGTTTTATTATTTCGCTCGGTCGTTGGAGGAAAACATGGACGCCCCCCGGAAAGCTGTTGTCGCGGTAGCATTGGCAGAGGACCAGGCGCTCCAAAATAAGTAGGCTATAGGCCATAGGCTATAGCCTACTTATAGATACGGACGCAGTAAGGTATTGCAGTAATACGAGTGATTGAAATTGCCGTTTAAACCACCAAAGTGGTCCAAGCACAATGAAAACAGTTCATACTTCAAGTCACGATGGGCGCAGCCATCTTGAATTCTGTCTCGGAATTTCGCTCGGTCACCACTGAGTTCATCCGAGTGGCGAGTTCGCCTTCCGAGGAAAAGGGGCGTGTTTGTGCGTGTCGCTAGGCAACGTCCTCGGACCTCCGAGACGGATGGATATTAAAACGCACCCCGCGTCGCTCATGCGTCTTCGCGTAGTGTCGGTAAACTTCGTCTGTGGCATGTTGCTTTAAATATTGCTGCCGTAAAGGATTATGGGATACCACCATCTCCTTTCGCAAAGGAAGCTCAGGAGTAACCTATGCTAAAGGAGGGTTAAAGGCACCCAGTGCAACTTTCGAGGCTTAAAAATAAACATTCAATTTCTAGTCTTTTTTACACGTAGTAAGTTTCAATAACTCCATACCATTACATACCGACATTTAAGCAGCAAAGATGAGACGTCGTTGTGTGGTGAGAACTGATACAAAATCGATAACAACAATGCCGCCATTTTCTTTATTTTTTGTAACCTACAATAAATAAAGCAGGCTTCCAGTCAATGGAAAAATGGCTTCTCCCCACCGGCGATTGTTGTTGTTTACGATTTTCTATCAGTTCTCACCACACAACGACGTCTCATCTTTGCTCCTTGAATGTCGATATGTAATGGTATGGAGTTATTGAAACTTACTACGTGTAAAAAAGACTAGAAATTGAATGTTTATTTTTCATTGAATGTTTACATAAAGTTGCACTGGGTGCCTTTAAAGGAAGCATCGAGGCTCCTTTCCTAAGCATTATTAGAATTCGAACCACCTTTCCTCCAAGCATGTCCGGGTCATCTCCATAGGAAAGGAAATTCCCTATGCAAAAAAAGAGAATTCATAGAGGCCCCTGGTGGAATGACATGAGCCCTTTAAATGAGAAATATTATACCACCAGGTGAGAGTGGGATTAGCCTTTCCAAGCAGTTTCGGGCGTGTCCACCTAAATGTGTGCTGGATAGATCAATCTACCAGCCTACCCAGTGGACTGAAGTAAACGTTGCTCATCTATCGAGAAGGGTCCATCTGCAGGCTTGGGCGTTTCCGTCATGATACAAGAACGCCCTTTAGGCGTTCCTGGTAGCGTTTCATCGACCAATCATGAGGTGTTTCAAAAGGCATACTGGGTTTCGCAAGGCATATTGCGAAGCACAGTCGCAAGGCATACTATGCTTTCCTTCCTTATTGGCAATTTTACCTCATTAGATTTAACAATCATGGAGCCCCCACTTGGCTAACGTTAGTTCTATGCTACCCGTACTAGATCTTATTTTGTAACTTGTTTGAGAAAATCGGGTTCGGTGTTGACGGTGAAAGTTAGGTCGGTTTATAGCAGTTAACGTTTTCCGGTTATTACCGGTCATTGACCCGGGAAAAAATGAGGAAGACCGACATTTCTTAATGTCCCCGGTCAGAATGACCAATGGAAATAATTCCTTGCACAATTGTGTTTAAATATGCTAGTCATTTGTTTAGCCAATTCATGTTAAACAATGAGGGTTTTGATTGACCCGGCCCGCCGATATTTCCCACCACTATCCTTGAGCCGGGTCGGGTCGGGCCTTTGATCGAGCGTTTGTGTTTTTTTTGTTATCATTGCTTTATTGGCCTAATCTGAGGAGAAATCTGCCATAAACAGAAATATAGGCCTTTATACAACGGGGGGCCTGAATCCAGCGATATTACACGGGTCTTCTCAATGCCGTGGAACGCTCCGTTCACCTGCATGGGTAGTAGTGGGGACTGGGCGTAAACAAAACGGGATGCAACGTTTCAGATGAACTGTAGCTCAGCTTTTATTTTGAAGTGATTTTCAAATCAGCTTGTTGACAGATACAGCGTGTTCAAATCTTAATTCCCCAGACTGTACAAGGCTAGAAAAACGTACAACAGCACACAAACATACAAAATATCTTTTAACAAATTCGGTCATGTTTCTTTTACATTTTAACATCTTGTTTGTTAAATACTTATAACCCTGGTAATGTACCCAACCATAGCAAAAAATTATCTCAAGTCAAATGTATACAATCTTATTCACAGAAGGAACATTTGATCAAAGTGCATTGAGAGAAAGGGAGTCCTGATCGGCTGTCATGTCAGAGGATATTATGGGATTAAATGTATAGAATGTACAAAACGCTGTAACCATGGCAACTCACACATTTTTGATAATACATAATCATTAACAGTGAAAAGAAAACTAACACCTCGTCCCACAAGATAACGTCTGTCAGGAAGCAATGGTTCATTAAGAAAATGAAAACAAAAACCGGATAATAAATTAATGTACATCTTCGCACGACATTGTCCAAACAAACATAAATATTAATACAGGTTTGGTTGTCAGAGCGAGGGTTGACTGGCTGATCAGGGGGGTCTGGGTCATCTCGCTCCAACCAGACCAGGCCGTTTCATTAGGACGCCTCATTTGTTTTCAACCTTGTTTGGTCCGAATGTGATGCGACACAAATAATGTTGGAAAGAAATCTGAACCAACTAAAGCCACCTAGACCCAACCAGCCCTCCCCTCTCCTCTCCTCTCCTCTCCAGGGGTTATCCTGTTTATACCGTCAGACTCCACACCCACACCCTTAACAGCAGAGCCCCAGACAGCAGAAGGAAGATGTGGCCCCTCCTAGTGGACAGGGAGGGTGTTTAGGAGACCAGCTGGACCACTAGACAAAGTGAGCACACACCGTTCTGCTCACGGCTCATTGGCCAGACTGTTCTTCTGCTCCCCTCTCATTGGCCGTCATCACTGGCACAAATAGCGCAAGATTCCCCCCCCCACCCCCAACCCGACACTGCGAAAACATACTGGACACCATTTCATTATAATATTCACATAATAAATACCCCCACCCCCCCCCACCCCCTCCTGCGACCATCTGGAGCAATGACGTAATGCACTTCAGAGGGCCTGCGGTCCCACGATAAGGTCTGGCTGCTGTTGCCGCGGACCGCATGGAAACGCCAGGGGCGCCATGCAACACCCGGAGCACAGGGGATGGGGCTGGATGGGGTAGGGGTGGGTGGTTGCCATGGAAACGATCAGGACAAGTCATCCTCTGTGCTCACTATAGATATCTGGAGTACAGCAAAAGAACAATTTTCATTAGTCACCCGATATCTGACATTAGCAAAGGTTGTTGTGGAACGGCGCGTCACATTTCTCTATAGGTCACTGAACTAAAAAATACACTCTAGTTAGCACCAGAATACAAATGAACACCAATCAGCATCCAAATACACAGCAGTTTGGTTTCCAACTAGCCTACAGTAAGCATCCAAATACAATACACAGAGCAGTTGAGAGTGAGCGAGACTGACACGTACACTTAGTATGTGAAGACAAAAAAAGGCAAGCCTATGGAGAGGTACTCACTGCTGGGTAGGTGTGTCCCACGTTGTGTCCTACGTTGTGTCCTACGTTAGCTCCGTGTCGGCTGATGTCGATGCTCAGGTCCTCCTCGGTGGTCTTCAGGTACACCGGGTTGTCAAAGTTCATGCTCTTCTGGTTCTTCAGCTGCCAGTTCCTCCACATCAGGTAAGCTCCGGCAACCGCCATCGACAACAACACTGCAGGGGACGAACGCACACAAGGCGGCCGTAAGGACGACAGCACTTATTCACCCGACTTGCCCACCAGAAAACTCCCTTGGTTTCCCTGTGGGGGGATACCCTTCTGCTCAACAGGCTTCAGGATGGACATGGCAGTGAGGAAACCAGGTCACTGTGTGAACCAGGTTAGTCACTTTGCTAACCAGGTTAGTCACGTGTCTGGTGTGCATGTAAACGGGACGATGATCCATCGTTTCTTTCCATTGACTATGTTTGGGAGTCATTTGGCTCAAGAGGTAGAACCTGAAGGTTGCTAGTTCAATCCCCGCTCATCCTAGCTGAGGGAGCAAGGCACCTCCCCCTAACTGCTCCCAACGAGCTGGCTGTCGCCTTGCATGGTTGACTCTGCCGTCGGTGTGTGAATGTGTGCATGAATGGGTCAATGTGAGAGAATATTGTACAGTGTATTGTACAACGGCCACTGGTAGAAAAGCTCTGTTTAAATGCAAGCCATTTACAATTTACCATCTATTTAGGTAATTCAATGTTAGAATATGTATTATTGACAGCAAGTGAATGAAGAAGTACAAAGGGTTAAATATATCATACAACTATTTACTCACAAACGGGTAGGATGGCCCATGCAGCAGTTGACCCTCTGGTTGCAGAATCAACCTCGTGGATGGATGTGCTCACGTTGGCTTCTGGAAGACAGACCCAGAAGACCCAGGGTTATGAGGAACCGGTCCATGACGCCAACATAATGTAGAGCGCATGAACCCACAAGGTTAATTAAATGAGGTTCAAACTGCCAGATCAAAAGGGACTCCAGCAGTCAGCATAAGCAGGTTGAAAACACACCTCACAGGATACAAGATCACAGGCACGAGAGAGAGCGAGAGAAGGAGCTGACTAGGTGAGAGATGCCATTGCTTTAGTCCTGAAATCTAAATAGAAACACGGTATCCTTCTTCTCCACATAATGATTTCTTCATTGCAAAGACCCCAAATGATGTTCATTGCCAAGGTTACAGTCTGCTGTTGCTAAGGTCTACAGTCAGTTGGCAAAATGAACGATCCTTTGACAGAACATGAATCCAGCTCACCAGAAAGCCTTGGCAAAATATTGGGAATTCAAGACTGAAAATGTCACACAAGTGAGGATTACCTAAACGGGGCAGGGTGTAGGATTAAGGTTACATCAGATTTAAGGATTAATTTAAGGTGCAGTTTGTAGGACTAAGGTTACATCAGTGAGGAATACCTTAAGGTGCAGTGTGTAGGATTAAGGTTACACCAGTGAGGATTACCTTAAGGTGCATTGTGTGGTATTAAGTGGCATTCAGCAGTACGTAACAACCAACTGAATCCCCGCCAGTCACCACTCCCTTTCTAATGATTTAGGAGAAGCTATGCTTGCCTGTACTAGTCTGTAGGTTCTTCCAAATTATGTCCTAGTCTACAAGTGGTGTGGTTCATTGATAGATTTATCATTTTGATGGGGTCATTTAGTCCGTAAAACTAAATGGTCTTAGCTTTCAGGCAAGATGGTGATTATGATATAAAACACTCTCAGCCTTATGGAAGAGGACCTACCATCTAGACTCATTCTAAGGTGAAGAAGGTTGTGGTTTCCATTGGGTTATACACCAATTCAAACATTTAGGAATATCATATTCCATTTCTGCCAACTCTGTTCCTCTAGATGTCCCCAAATTCAACATACTACACCTTGAATCACAACCCAGCAAACTCCAAGTTGACTAACATCAAATGAATGTTAGTTAAGCACATATCTTCCAAGACAACGGCACAGACAAGCATTAAAACACAGACCAAAGCAATAGTGAGGTAGATACCCAAACTAGACCCAGTTCATTGCATTCCCCTAATGCGATAGGATAAAGTTAGTGATTAATGTCATTAGGCATTTTCTCCAGCGTACACAAAGCCAACAAAGACGCAGACCGCGGCCAAAGCAGACGAGCGCGTGCATCTCCTTCACACTTTAATAAGCCGGCGAGTACAGTTAGTCACGGTGCCGGTCGGTCGCGTCGGACCACCGGCGAGGGAGCCGTTACCTGGGGCGGGGCTGGTCCCACCTCGACCAGCATCCTCAGAGGCCGGGGCGGGGGCGGACTCTGTCAGACAGGGCACGCTCAGAGTTGGACAACAGCATTTAGCTACAGTGACTTCCCCGAGTTGGCCCACTTCCGACTGCTCACACCCAGCAGGTCTGGGAAATGAGATCAGCCGTCCCAGAGGACCGAGTAAGGGCTCAACATGTACAATTAGAACGGGAACCATTTGATGAAGCCATTCATTCCCCGGGAAAAGAGAAAGAAGGCGCCAACACAACAGCACATGAAGGCGCTTCTAAAAGTCTGCTTTCTTGGAAGGAAAAGAGACCAAAGCTCATGAGAATAAGCAGAAGCGCTTCATGTTTTCAGCCTCGCCTGACAGATCTTTAATCTAAACCCCGGCTTGGGGCTAGGAACTGTTATTCTACCGCTTTCCATCACAACCGCGACCCAGTTAAGAAACAAGGCTCAAGATATAAAAACATTGGAAGAATAAAAATAGAATAAAAGCACAAGAGACTGCGTCTCCCAGCTGAAGCCCCCCCTAACATCTGACAGGACGCCCATCTGCAGCTCAAAAGGTTAAACATGTAAATACGAGCTAGCTCCTAGTCTCTGCTCTGCTCCTATTGGACGGTGAGCGAGTCACGTGGAGCGCTACCAACAGTTAAAGAGTGGATGGATACATTCAGACTCCTGCAGTGCCTAACCACAATGCATTAGGAACAGTCTTCAAACGTACACCAAACAGGATTCAATGTGCCACACATGACCTTCTCTTGAGGACGAGGAGCAGACGAGTCCTGCATACGGAATGGAGATTTTGCCTCATTTGTGGCGCGATCAGACCCACGTTAGAAACACATTGTATGACCGGAGAAAAGACAAGGTCTCACTTCAAATTGAGAATTTTTTTTCGACGTCCGTCCCACCATGACCGTCTGTCAGAGCTCCCCTCCTGTACAACCTGTTCTTCTAAAGTGAACCATCTGTAGATTACATTGGATGGATCATATTCCCGCTAAAGCGATCACACACACACGATCAGTGTGTTTGCCAACAGCATGGGGGGGTTGCTAGCCACACCACTGCCCCTAATAACTCACGATAACATTCCTCCTTCAGCTCCACACACCTCACTTCCCCATCAGCCTTCTGCATTCAAGCTGATCCCCTGGCGACCACCAAGGTTGCCAAGGGAGACCACCGCCCAGTCTTTCTACTTCAGGTGAGATCAGTATGCGTCCTCAAGGAGAGGAGAGCTGTCAGGTGATCCGAGTGAGAGTGTGTGTGAGTGCGTGCGTTTCACACACCTGGTCGGCAGCGCAGTCCGTCCTCCGCCAGCTCCTGGCCCTGGGGACACACGCAGGTGTACCTGGGGGAGTGCTTATTCACCTGGGGGGCGGGGAGACACAGGTAGGCACAGCCCCCATTCTCCCCCTTCTCTGTACACCAGTTGGGACCTGGGGAGGAGAACATGAGGAGTCAGGACGGGGTGGAGTCAGAGGAGGAGGAGTCAGGACGGGGTGGAGTCAGAGGAGGAGGAGTCGGGACGGGGTGGAGTCAGAGGAGGAGGAGTCGGGACGGGGTGGAGTCAGAGGAGGAGGAGTCGGGACGGGGTGGAGTCAGAGGAGGAGGAGTCGGGACGGGGTGGAGTCAGAGGAGGAGGAGTCGGGACGGGGTGGAGTCAGAGGAGGAGGAGTCGGGACGGGGTGGAGTCAGAGGAGGAGGAGTCGGGACGGGGGAGGAGGAGGAGTCGGGACGGGGGAGGAGGAGGAGTCGGGACGGGGGAGGAGGACGAGTCGGGACGGGGGAGGAGGACGAGTCGGGACGGGGTGGAGTCAGAGGAGGAGGAGTCGGGACGGGGTGGAGTCAGAGGAGGAGGAGTCGGGACGGGGTGGAGTCAGAGGAGGAGGAGTCGGGACGGGGTGGAGTCAGAGGAGGAGGAGTCGGGACGGGGTGGAGTCAGAGGAGGAGGAGTCGGGACGGGGTGGAGTCAGAGGAGGAGGAGTCGGGACGGGGTGGAGTCAGAGGAGGAGGAGTCGGGACGGGGTGGAGTCAGAGGAGGAGGAGTCGGGACGGGGTGGAGGACGAGGAGGAGGAGTCGGGACGGGGTGGAGTCAGAGGAGGACGAGTCGGGACGGGGGAGGAGGACGAGTCAGGACGGGGTGGAGTCAGAGGAGGACGAGTCGGGACGGGGTGGAGTCAGAGGAGGAGGAGTCGGGACGGGGTGGAGTCAGAGGAGGAGGAGTCGGGACGGGGTGGAGTCGGAGGAGGAGGAGGAGTCGGGACGGGGTGGAGTCGGAGGAGGAGGAGTCGGGACGGGGTGGAGTCGGAGGAGGAGGAGGAGTCGGGACGGGGTGGAGTCGGAGGAGGAGTCAGGACGGGGTGGAGTCGGAGTCGGGACGGGGTGGAGTCGGAGGAGGAGGAGGAGTCGGGACGGGGAGGAGGAGGAGTCGGGACGGGGAGGAGGAGGAGTCGGGACGGGGAGGAGGAGGAGTCGGGACGGGGAGGAGGAGGAGTCGGGACGGCGGTGGAGGAGTCGGGACGGGGAGGAGGAGGAGTCGGGACGGCGGTGGAGGAGTCGGGACGGCGGTGGAGGAGTCGGGACGGCGGTGGAGGAGTCGGGACGGCGGTGGAGGAGTCGGGACGGCGGTGGAGGAGTCGGGACGGCGGTGGAGGAGTCGGGACGGCGGTGGAGGAGTCGGGACGGCGGTGGAGGAGTCGGGACGGCGGTGGAGGAGTCGGGACGGCGGTGGAGGAGTCGGGACGGGGGAGGAGGAGGAGTCGGGACGGCGGTGGAGGAGTCGGGACGGCGGTGGAGGAGTCGGGACGGCGGTGGAGGAGTCGGGACGGCGGTGGAGGAGTCGGGACGGGGGAGGAGGAGTCGGGACGGGGGAGGAGGAGTCGGGACGGCGGTGGAGGAGTCGGGACGGCGGTGGAGGAGTCGGGGCGGTGGAGGAGGAGTCGGGACGGGGGAGGAGGAGTCGTGCAGGAGTCCAGACGATTAAGTACTCCCACTCCAGCGCTTGCGTCCTTACCGGAGAGCTGAATGAGCTCGTGGTAGACGATGATGTCCTGGGGGTCATACAGGTTGCTGGCCAGCGTCACCACGTCAGAGCCCGTGAACTTGTTGGCTCCGTAGATGGCCTCGTTCTCCCCGTCCGTCCAGAACACGCGGTCCTGCAGGGTCCAGTTACGTCAGGGTTAGACTCAAAACGCACCCGAAGGAATCCTACACTCCTCTCACTCTGGACGCTTTGCATCGCCATACGATTAGCAATGCAATTAAGTCAGCGGAAATCAATACATTAATCCTTATCTACTGAACTATAACAGGATCATTATAAAACATTAACGGCTAATGCATTAAAGACATGAATATAAACGCATCACAGCCCACAGCCTTTATCTATGGATGAGCGTACCTCGAACACGGTGAGGGCAAAGGGGTGAGCCAGGAACTCGGAGGACTGCAGGACCTTCCGCCGGTTGTCCCCGTTCAGGTCCACGCTACACAGCATGTGCAGCTTGGAGTCCACCCAGTACAGCCGGCCCTTGATCAGGTCTGGAGGAGGGGGAGGTCATAACGAGGAGCGAGAGAGAGGGAGGGAGAGAACAGCAGGATGGAAGAGGGGACGACGAACCAGCCGTGGTAGCAGAAGAGGGGGAGGAGGAGGACAGGGTTAAGGAGACAGAAGGAGTAGAGGTATTAGAGACGTAAAAACTAATAATAATAAAATCGAGCAGAGGGGAGGACTAGTCTATGGCTAACCGATGTGGGAGATGGAGAGAGCGAGAGGACTGGACTCTGCTCCAGACCTCCTCAAACGATATCCACTTGCAGAAGACCAAGGCGAAGTGCCATGTGCATTGCATTTGAATAGCCAAATTACACGAGGCCACCATAAGAGATCCAAATGATCGACCACCTGACATGTGAGGTAGTGTGGTAACCAGGGCAACGGTTGCAGTCCTCATCCATTATGGACAGGCCACTGGGCGAGAGACCAGATGAGCTGAGTCATCTTGCTGGAGAACATGGATAATCACCCAGCGAGTGTGAGTGAGTGATGGGGGTGGGGGGGGGGGGGGGTCTCTCCTACCTAGGGTGATGCCGTTGGGCCACTGGATGTCCGTCTCCACCAGGGTCCGTCGGCCGGCTCCATTCATCCCCGACTTCTCTATCTTCGCTGGTTCCCCCCAGTCAGACCAGTACAGGAACCTGGAGGACAAACCATTAACACAGATTAGCCCAGAGCACTACGCACCACCACGGCATGGCCAAGATAAAGGCGTGTCCAGAGTCGCTGTGACAATGTGTTGGTGCTTAATCCCCTCCATCCAAACCAACCATTAACTGTACTCAACATGCCAGTTCATTTACCGTTAACATGAATTCTAAATACATTTAACATGGACCATTAGTGCAGATTCTTCAACATCGGGGATGAGTGCACATTCAGGTTTTACACCCAAAGAGACTAAATTAAAGTAGAGATGGTGGCAGTTGGGAGAAAGTGCTTGTGTGCCCGCTGCTCTGTCCACCAGCACCAACTCCAACTGACCCTTTATGTCAGTTGATGTCTGTACAGAAGTCTCAGCAGCTTTGAGTTGTGAACGACCGTTTGTTGTCTGGATGTCACGCGATGGCTTATTATCACCTTTTGTGAACCTGTGAAGCTGATTATGTCCTAACTGAGGAGTCATTTTAAGGCTAAACAGACTATGGTAACTGCCCTGTAACTTAAGTACAGTTCCCTACCCAGACAGCGGGTCCACAGCGATGGAGGCGGGCTCCTTCAGACCACTGCTGAACAGAACCTTCTGCCTGGTGCCGTTGAAGGTCGCCACGGCGATGGTCTTGGTGCCCAGGTCGGACCAGTAGATGTTTTTGTAGATCCAGTCAACCGCGATGCCCACGGGCGTCTGCACGTTGTCGATGACCATGGTGTGGATGCCCTGCTCCGCCTTCTTGCCCAGAACCGTGCTGAGAGGAGGGAGGCGGAGAGCGGTAAGGAGAGACACGGGCTCCTTCCAAGGTGCTGAATGAGATCCCAGAGTCCGGTCTGCTAAAGACTAACCGCTACCATATAGCAGAATGGGGACTGGGACACAATTCCTTTACAACAATGTGTACGTTTTTCCTACCATTACTGCTGCAGTACCATTCCGTCAAGCCATTTATTTATGGGATGCTTCTGGAAAACGACAATTACACCAGCTATGGTGTAGCATCATTTAGCATCTGCTAAATGGCTGCACAGTCATTTGTCTGACCTGTAGATGGCCTTCAGGCCCAGGTCTATGTGTGTGTGGGGGGGGGGGGGGGGGGGTCTGACCTGTAGATGGCCTTCTGGCCCAGGTCTATATGTGGGGGGGGGGGGGGGGGTCTGACCTGTAGATGGCCTTCTGGCCCAGGTCTATATGTGGGGGGGGGGGGTCTGACCTGTAGATGGCCTTCTGGCCCAGGTCCGCCCAGAAGATGGTCTGCTGGTTGAAGTCTGCGTCCAGCGCCACCGTGTTCCTCTGCTGCTCCACCACCTGGGTGTACTCCCGGCGCTCCAGGCCCAGCCGCCGGATGTCCCGGCGGTTGGTGAACATCAGGCAGGGCTCCTTGCCTGAGGAGGATCCGACGGAGGTCGCATCAACTTCATGCACTGTCGGCGCCACAACAGTCCCTTTGTTTGGGGCTTACTGTCGACATTACCAAACCCCCCCCCCCCCCCCACGCAGCCCAGCGAGGATAGGTCACGACACACAGCTGGTCGGAGTGGACAGAACCCCGTTGTTCGAGCCGCTCCCATTAACAGCTAGGGGCTTACCCAAAGGGAATCTGATTCAATACAGCGACAAACGGTCTAAAGCAAGGAGAATCATGAATGCCAAATGTATGGACTAGACAGGCATGAAATGAATACCTTTAAAAGGTTTTTAAATATTAATATTGAGCCTTACATCCACTCCCGAGTCCTCCCCAGCTCAGACAGCAGCAGGGCCAGCTGGGAGCTGTTCTATACTTCAATTGATTGATTGTTTAAGTCGTCTACTCCCTTACTGCCCATCGCCAAGGTCATCTGACCTCTTCAAAGAGTCTGATTGGGTAAATGGTTCTGATGCCAGAAACTAAAAACAGTCCTCCTTTCTTCTTATTCAAACCTGGATATCATTACCATGACGATAGAAACCATCCACACGGACACATCCACAAAGCAAACGCTTTGCTTTTACCGTTTCACTACGACTCATCGTCCTTCATCTTGTGGTAAGCTAGTTAGGTTTAATCTGGTCTCTATGGTAAACAGTCATCTCATTGGTCCACCCACCCACCGCCCGCCCGCCGCCCGCCCCCCTGGGGACGGCGCAACAGGGGAGACTCACCCACAGCCTTGCAGACCCCCGTGGTGGGGTCCATCTGGTAGCCGTTGTGACACTCACACTTGTAGCCTCCCTTCAGGTTGATGCAGATCTGACTGCAGATGCCAGGGTTCACACACTCGTTGATGTCTGGAGACAACAAACACAAAAAAACAACAACAACAACAACAACCGTCGGGACATGTTCAGACGACCGGAACGGAGGAAGCAAACCCCCGACATCTTTACAAGAAAGACAGTGAAGGGAAAATGACAGGCCATCATGCACAGTGTTAAAGCTCTCTGCGCCCCGTGTTTGGAGCAATATTATCTTCTCCTATAAGCTCAAGGATGAGATACTTCAGGCCAGGGCCTTGGTGAAGTTCCTGCACATCCCAACAGATAACTGCTGTGGCAACGGGTTACTTTGACAAATCTACTCACCACAAACGATAAACCGGTTCAACTGTACCAACTGATATTTATTTGCTGACATAAAAGACTTTCCTTCCCCTCTGGCACCTCAGGCTTCAGTGCTCCTGAGCGAGTGCATGGCGGACTCTCCCGAGCTGCCCAATAAACCGGATCTTGCTCAACCGCCCTGATACAATATTAACTCTGCTTTTAGGTCACTTATTGAGCGAGGGCCGTTTCCAAACACCACATGTGACACAAGAGAGCCAGCGAGGCATTGGGCGGCGGGCAGGGCACGGGGGGGGGGGGGGGGGGGGTACCTCCGCAGGTCTTGTGGTCGATGAGCTGCAGGCCGGGGGTGCAGTCGCACTGGAAGCCGATCACCATGTCCTTACACATGTGGGAGCAGCCGCCGTTGTTCAGCAGACACTCGTTCACACCTGGAAGGACAGGAACGTTCGCCTCTTCAAATCCAGTGGACAACGCAAACTCATTCACATCTGGAACAACAGCTGCTTGTCCATTCATACTAGAGCTGCAAAATGATGACTCAAATGATAATTGCTCAATATTCTGATTGCGATTAAACGATTACAATCATATTCTTTGGTCCTAACGTTGGTAAAAAAAATACTACGAATGGAGTAAATGAGATTTATGTAATGGTATAGCCTTCTTTTTGAAGGTACAGGAAAGATTTCAGTATTAGTCTATATTCGATTATAAATTAAAAGCAACCTTTCACGCTGGGCCAAAATCAAGGTTTAAATGAATATGCAAATAATTGCGCAGCCCTAATTCATTCAAGAACATCTGCAAGGATATTCATAGAAGTCTTCAGATCACAGTTAACCAACTGTCCATCTGACACCGACTCACATCTGGAACAAGAACAAGATCTGCTAGGATATTCATACACATCTGTTGAGACCCTGGTTAACATCGTCGACATTCCAAAACAGACCCACCCTGTTATGTAGTCATGAACCACCCTCGATCATTTCTGTTTACAGGGTTTCCCCAGGTTTGATCAACCCAAATTTAAGACTTTTTTTAGACTTTTTTAAGACCACTTCAATGAAAATTAAGACCTACATCGCACCCATTAAGCAGTCGTAAAACGCGGTCGTGCATATGTTATTCATGTTTTTTTGGAACATATGAAACATTCATGTCAATACATTAATGAATGTGCCAAAGGATAAGTGTGCACTCACCAATCAAAGAGCCAAACTGAGGGCCTAACTCAAAGTCTAGAGGCCTGATGTCTCTAGAGACTATGTACCCAGAAATGATAATAAAAGATTAAAAAAACAATACACAAAGTGATGGTGTGAAAGTGTAGCTGTATTTTTGGTTTAAATATCAAACTTTCAACACACAATATAAAATATAAACAAACAAACTCTTTTCAAATTGCTGTAGTTTCTCAGCATTCAAATTTCCTCAACCATTTCAATGAATCCACCACTTGCCTCGTTGACCTCTTTTACTAACTCCTTCGTAATGTATGGAGCCAGCCCGAACCCTAACCCGTCCACAGACATGGTGACTAATGTATGATAGTAAGCATTATTGGCCCTTAACACTAATATTCGGAAACAACACTGCCTCAAAAGGATATTGGCCTAAGCAACACCAGTAGAGGCTATACTTTTCCCTGAACTTTTAAATGTTGCAAACGTGCAAAAACATAATTATATATTTATGTGGCATTCAGTCCAATGCTTAAAATATATCTGTGGCATTCAGTAGGCCAATGCTGTGGTAAAGTGTGTGACCAAGTGTTTCTTTCTGTTCAATAGATAGAACTTTATCAATCCACTGTAGGAGAAATTTGTTAATGTTTGTCCCTATAAAACAATAATGGCAACAAAAAAAATATACAAAACATGACAGTAACTCTAAAGTCAAACCGTCCAATCTGAAGGCTCTACTTAACCACTCCCCCTACTCACTTCCAGCAATGCAAAGCGAACAGAACTGAGGTGGGGAGGGCTTAGCTTAAGTAGTTTGTGACCGACCCAGAGGAACGCAACGCAAATTTAATGTGAACATGTATGAGGCTTTAATAAAATCACGGACGATTTTGAAATTCCGCCCGGACATATTTATTTTTATAAGTGTCTCAAAAAAAGGGCATGTCTGGGCAAAAGAGGACGTCTGGTCACCCTTCGTAAGGGGAACCCATTTGATTCCTACCTGTTCCACTGTTAAATAGTGGCGCAAGTTGGTGGGCGCTATCCTGGTAATTTCTCTGCGTGAGAAATACGAAGTGTGGCGTGTGAGCGTGTGCATGGGTCGAATTGCGTGTCTCACGCCGAATGCGTGAGACTTGAGAGCCCTGATTCCCCATGATGTGGCGTCTCCTCTCGACTGATTATGTTTGTTGAGATTGCCGGCGCGAAAACCCAAAGTATTGTTCGCGCATACTCCGAGTCGTTCTCTAAATGAGACGTGCTCTGACGTTACGCAAAACCCCGATACGCAAAACGCCCCCTATTTTCCCCTTGTGTTAGTCCGGTTGACTACGAAACATATCCTAGTAGGAAATTTAAGACCATCTTTAAAAAATTAAGACTTGGGTAACGCAATTTAAGACTTTTTAAGGCCTTAATTTAGGAACATGAAATTTAAGACATTTTTTAGACTTTTAAGACCCCACGGCTACCCTGGTTTAATTATGAGGCAGTTCTTGAAATAAAATAGAGAAAAATGAATGTGGCTTATTCAGAAAGGCAGCATAACATCCTCAGCTCAATGCTTTGAGAGTAACCGATCAAGGCCGTACCAATTTTGGAACACGCATCAGTATGGCTACCGTGCGTCACTTTTACGTTATTTTACATTTGTAGACATTATCTTAGTGGAAGGGGGCCTTGCAGAGAAACAGGAAGGCATTTGGTAAAAGAGAGGGAATGACATGTAGCAAAGGACCACAGGTTGGAACCGAACCCGGGGCGCATTACCTACATGCAGTGCTGAGGTGCCCCATTACGATGTATATCTAATGAGCACGGTACTGCCCCACTACGGTGTATATCTAATGAACACGGTACTGCCCCACTACGGTGTATATCTAATGAACACGGTACTGCCTCACTACGATGTATATCTAATGAACACGGTACTGCCCCACTACGGTGTATATCTAATGAACACGGTACTGCCCCACTACGATGTATATCTAATGAACACGGTACTGCCTCACTACGATGTATATCTAATGAACACGGTACTGCCTCACTACGATGTATATCTAATGAACACGGTACTGCCTCACTACGATGTATATCTAATGAACACGGTACTGCCTCACTACGGTGTATATCTAATGAGCACGGTACTGCCCCACTACGATGTATATCTAATGAACACGGTACTGCCTCACTACGATGTATATCTAATGAACACGGTACTGCCCCACTACGATGTATATCTAATGAACACGGTACTGCCCCACTACGATGTATATCTAATGAACACAGTACTGCCTCACTACGGTGTATATCTAATGAACACGGTACTGCCTCACTACGGTGTATATCTAATGAACACGGTACTGCCCCACTACGATGTATATCTAATGAACACGGTACTGCCTCACTACGATGTATATCTAATGAACACGGTACTGCCTCACTACGATGTATATCTAATGAACACGGTACTGCCCCACTACGATGTATATCTAATGAACACGGTACTGCCCCACTACGGTGTACATCTAATGAACACGGTACTGCCCCACTACGATGTATATCTAATGAACACGGTACTGCCCCACTACGATGTATATCTAATGAACACGGTACTGCCCCACTACGATGTATATCTAATGAACACGGTACTGCCCCACTACGATGTATATCTAATGAACACGGTACTGCCTCACTACGATGTATATCTAATGAACACGGTACTGCCTCACTACGATGTATATCTAATGAACACGGTACTGCCCCACTACGATGTATATCTAATGAACACGGTACTGCCTCACTACGATGTATATCTAATGAACACGGTACTGCCTCACTACGGTGTATATCTAATGAACACGGTACTGCCCCACTACGGTGTATATCTAATGAACACGGTACTGCCTCACTACGATGTATATCTAATGAACACGGTACTGCCCCACTACGATGTATATCTAATGAACACGGTACTGCCTCACTACGATGTATATCTAATGAACACGGTACTGCCCCACTACGGTGTATATCTAATGAACACGGTACTGCCTCACTACGATGTATATCTAATGAACACGGTACTGCCCCACTACGGTGTATATCTAATGAACACGGTACTGCCTCACTACGATGTATATCTAATGAACACGGTACTGCCCCACTACGGTGTATATCTAATGAACACGGTACTGCCTCACTACGATGTATATCTAATGAACACGGTACTGCCTCACTACGGTGTATATCTAATGAACACGGTACTGCCCCACTACGATGTATATCTAATGAACACGGTACTGCCTCACTACGGTGTATATCTAATGAACACGGTACTGCCCCACTACGATGTATATCTAATGAACACGGTACTGCCCCACTACGGTAATGAACACGGTACTGCCCCACTACGGTAATGAGCACGGTACTAGTACTCACTGCATTCGCTGATGGGCTCGTCGCTCCAGTCGGGACAGTCCCGGGCCTTGTTGCACACCTTGGTCATCTCGATGCACTCCCCACTGCGACAGCGGAACTTCTCTGGCCCGCTGCACTGGGTCACTGGACGGGGAGACACCCAGGGTTAGGGAGGATGGAGTTATGTAGGGTCCAGTCAATCATATTCACGCTGCATCATACTTAACACCAATATGTAATTTTGGTGGATTAATAAATTGTGATATTTGTTTATAGGTTAACAATGTGTGAAGAAAGAAACAAGTCAATAAAGCCATGATGTAGTGCAAACATGGAAAGAACCCAACATGCAATTATATATCCGGCCAGGATGTAGTCAATCATTATGGGCAGAAAGCGAAAAGTAGCTGCAACACTTAACCAGCGTTTACATGCTAATTGAGCCTTAAAATGCAATCTTGGGCATCAGATGTTTTTTGTCTTCCTGAAGGCAGTGGGGCAATGTACAACATTTAAAAAAACGAGTACACGCAAACAATTTGACAGAATTGTAACCATCCGTTTTATTCGATCAAAAACAGATGCATGCCAGCGGAACGCCCACTTAACCAGAGGGGAGAACACACCCACATCAGTTACCTTGAAGTGCAGTGACCACACAGATTAAACACTGCACACTCGCGCGTACCGTTTTTGCAGTTGTTCTCGTCTGAGCCGTCAGTGCACTCTCGCAGACCATTACACTGGCGGTTGCCAGGGATACAGCCGCCATCGTCACACTTGAAGTGGTCAGCCCCACAGGTCCGCACAGCTGGGACACACACACACACACACACGTAAGAACACACTACCTAGTAGTCCATATTAACCCACACTACCTAGTCCACAGAGGCCAACACAGATCAGACCCTACCTAGTGCCCAGTAGCCCCCACTCTTTACACATCACAGAGTAGGTGGGTTAAACAGGGGGGTACGTACGACAGTTGCTTTCGTCGCTACCGTCCTTGCAGTCGCTGTCCCCGTCGCATCGCCACTTCCTGTGGATGCACTCCCCTGAGCCGCACTGCATCTCACTGGAGGAGCACCTGGCAGGGGGGGTCGGGTGCCGGCCACAGCGGGTGTGGGACTCGTCCGATTGGTCCTGAAAGGGGGGGGGGGGGGGGGGGGGGGATAAATAAACCTAGATACATTTCCCCGAACAAATAATAATGCCAACCCGTCGGACACGATTAGGGATCCACAGCAAAAAGAACGATTTAAATAAGAACTAAACAATAGACAATTTATACTAGATAAATGGTGCCATTTACAGTCGTCTGGTGCACATTGTATGCATATCGACCAAATGCTTCACCCCAGTACAAATGTTATTCGATGCTCATGCATTTATTCAATTTTCATGAATAAAGTACCATCTCATTAGCTGTTTGGCTGCCTCAACACCTCAAGGACAGATCTTATGAAGCGCGAGGAAACAGCCTCCTCTAGCACAAGCCTCCTGTCCTGCCTTCCATGAGGGTACGCGCGTTGGACTGCACAAAACCTGGTCCAATGGAGACGTTTGGCGTTCATGGCAGTGAATGTTTGGCCATTCCCTAAAGGCTCCGCAGTAGCTCATCCACGATAGGTGCTAGTTCTGTCAAACATGCTCTCATTTGGCGTGGGCGCGCGCACAGAGAGACGGCCACATTGTCATTCACAGCCATGTCGTCATCGTCGGCCCGTTACCATGGTTACGTTATACTTGCCTCAGCCGGCTCGACATCAATAACTTAGAAATCCAGCCGCAGCTCATCATCACGCAACACCTTGTAAAATGTCAATTATAATAATTACCTTTTTAATAATGGACCTGCACTGGGAGCAGAGACGGGCCGATGAGGAGCCCTAATGCCCAACAGGTCGTTCACCAGCATCACGCCGTGTGTACAGCCATGAGTTCTAGAGGGGTATCCCTACCTTTCAGCCATGGAGCTACATCTAATGATTGTTTTTTCTCGTCCAAGTAGTCACGCGTTTCCACATTTCCACTTAATTTTTCCAATTCTCGTAGGACTACAGGCAATTTGTAGTTTTTAGAAGTAGCCATTTTCTGCTACCATGTTTACCCCTAATAATTATTCTTATGCAACTTGTTTAGTCCATTTATCACAAGCTCTCCACAGCATAACAACACAGCATCGCCACCACGGCGGGAAACGAACGCCACACAGTACGAAGTCATCACAGTGCGCATCTCAGTAACAAGTAACAGGCGGCTACCGTAAATAATAAAATAGAGGCCCCAACAAATGTAAGGCGACAGCCCGGACCCACCTGGCAGTCGACGTCCTCGTCACACACCCAGCTGGCGGGGATGCAGGAGGCGTTGCCGCACTGGAACTCGCTGGGCCCGCAGGAGGACGGCGCGCAGCCCACCTCGTCGCTGCCGTCGCCGCACTCGTCCTCGCCGTTGCACACAAAGTTGCGGGAGATGCAGCGGCCGCTCACGCACGTGAACTCGTTGGGCGCGCACGTGATGTTGCCTGGCGGGAGGGGAGGAGGTCACAGGGTTAGGCGCTGCTGGGGGCAGGAGGCCCGGCCCTCGCCAGTAATCTTCCCACTGGGAGACGTCATACAGGACTGGGAGCCACAACGCATTGCGTCTATTGCATTCATAGACTAGGGAAAAAAATGTATGATACAAGATCAAATTAACTGCATCTAGCTTTAACTAGCATTGCTCGTTAAAGTGTGGGATATTAATCGTGTCCATGAATGTGTGCGTCGGTGTGCTTACTGCAGTTGACTTCATCGTCTCCTTTATCACAGTCGCTCTCCCCGTCACACTTCCAGAAGACAGGAATACACTGGTTGGCCCCGCAGCTGAACTCGTTCACACGACACGTCCGCATGTCTGCAGAAACACAACGTTTCAACATTCATCAACACGTCTGCATGTCGGCAGGAAACACTTCCACATAAACCCTAAAGCGCCTCATGTCTGGGAGCAGGCTAAACATTTAGCAAACAAACATTTCAACAAGAGCTTGTGGTTGTTATTCAACAGATTTAGCATATCTTTGGAATTAAAGTAACGGACAGCTGTCTTAACGTTTGAGTTGCAGCATAATAATGCATTAAACTAAAGCAGAACCCTCAACAACCCGCTTCCCCAATCCAGCCGACTGACGCACACACACCCACGTGTGGAGTGTGATGCATGTGCCCCCGACACACGCACAAGATTCCAGGGGGGGCAGCCAAGTCAGGCCTATCAGCTGTTCAAACACAACAGAGGCACTGGGGGAAACCAGAGCCACGCTGCACGTACACACTGTGTACATCTGGAACACGCAGACCAGTCTGACACCTTCTGCTGGTGTGCTTCACATTGCTCCCGTCTTGGTTTCAGAAACCAAGCCTCCCAGTTCAACTTTAAAGTGGTTTGAGTTAACACCTTGTTGTAGCTCCAACACAGATGTTTAGCGGGGGGCGGGATGTGGCTCAGGAGGTAGAGCGGGTTGGCTGGTAACCGGAAGGTTGCTAGTTCGATCCCTGGTTCCTCCTAGCCGAGTGTCGAGGTGTCCCTGAGCAAGACAACTCACCCTGACCGCTCCCGACGGGCTGGCTGTCGCCTTGCATGGCTGAATCCGCCGTTGGTTTGTGAATGTGTGCATGAATGGGTGAATCTTAGGCAATATTATAAAAATAGCTTTAGAAATGCAGTCCATTTAACATTTGGCACGCACCACCTTTTTAAGCTATTGCAGGTTGTTGAGTGTGAGTGGACTCAGCCAGTCAACATTAAAGGCTGTGTTTCACGACATGGCAGATTATGAAAAGCCTATTCCCACTTACACCAGGTGGTAAAGTAGGCTCTCTAACAGCTGTCCAGAGTCAGAGTTCCATACACACAGTTCAAACTAAATAACCTCTTAAACATAACCCAGGTCAAACTACATATCCCTTTAAAAACATAACCCAGGTCCAAATCCCTCACCTTAAAACATAACCCAGGTCCAACTCCCACAACTTAAAACATAACCCAGGTCCAACTCCCTCACCTTAAATCATAACCCGGGTCCAACCCTATCCCTTAAAAACAGAACCTTTTGGTCCAACAGGCCACTTTTCAGTTGCCATAGAAACGCTCGACTCCGCACAGCAAAATCTCCGGTCGATAAATCCCTTCCCTTCTCCTGATTTTGAACACAAAGCTTTATGGATCTTCAGGACACATGGGTCGGAACTGAAGGATCAGGGCAGAATAGTTTGTTTTGTTGCCGACATCACAGCTCGGAGGAGCGAGGGGAAATTAGTACATTGCAAATGGAACGCTTTAATGAAGCGCTTTCTGACCAGTGGTAAAAGTGCTTTAAGATAAGGAAGAAAAAACACTCAGCCACCATCGCCCGTGTGCCATGCAAGAAAACAGATCAGATAGGAGTCTTGCTGAGGGGCAACACGACACTAGGAGGAGCCGGGAATCAAACCACAAACCTTCTGATTAGCAAACAGCCTGCTCCACTGCCAGGCCCTGCTGCTGTGGGGGTTTAGAGAGGTCTGTACTCACGGCAGATCTCTGAGCTCTCGTCAGAGCCATCCTCACAGTCTGGCTCTCCGTCACAGTGCCAGCGCTTGGGGACACACTGGCCATTAGTGCACACAAAGTCAGAATCCGCACAGGTCAGCTTCTCTGTAGGGGGAGAGGGACCGCTTTAGTTATAGGAGGGTGTGTGGGGGGGGGGGGGATGTTGCTCAGCTCAATAGTAGGAAGACAATAAATGCAGAATTAATTATTTTTTCCTCTGCAGAAATAGATAATATAGCATCACGATGGTATGCTGGCCCAGAAGTCCCTGGGGCAGCATGAACTGGTGAATAGAGGGTGGCCAAGAGAGCAGTTGAAGGGGGGGGTGTGCGTGTGTGTGTGTGTGTTAACTGGGTCACGAGGTAAAGGAAACCATTAGATCAAGGACACGCGCACATTCATGTACACGCGCTTGGATAATAATGTCTACCAAGCTCCGCCTATCTGGGCTGTGTACATAGTGTGCGCACAGGTACACCATGGTTGGGTAGATTGTGTAGAGTTCGATATATCCAGAAATTCATGACACTGTAGTTTTCATATCTCTAAAAAAGGGATGTTATAAAGAGGCAATGTAAAAATGTTAAATGTAATTGCCATTTGGATTTGGCAATACCAAATTGACCCAAAACAGAGGAGGTCAAAGCCAGGCCTCACCACAGGAGGTCTCGTCGCTGCCGTCCGTACAGTCTGGGTCGCCATCACACTTCCACACCGACGGGATGCAGCGGCCGTTCCCACACTGGAACTGGTTGGCCTCACACTCCGGAGTCGCCCCTAACCCCAGGTCAGAGGTCACGACAGAGGGAGAAAGAAACACCAAAAGGGACAGGGAGGGAGGAAGGAACCAGAGAAAATTTGTACCGAACTGCATTCTCGGAAGGTGCAAAAGGAGGCGCAAATATTCGCAATCGCATACACAGCGATACACAAGAAGTCAGTCAATTGGTATAAGCAGACTTTTACGAAAATGATAATATATGTTATTATAGCCGGACTTCCTACATAATAATTTCACTACGCCTTTCCCTGTACAATTGTGTATGTGACAAATTAATAAAACTAAACTAAACTATTAAGACGCTAAAAACACATTTATAGTCCATGTTTTAGGCGGACCTTGGCATAGTCCTTAGGTATACCCTGTGGGAAGTCAGGTCAATCAGAGGGAAAGCTCAGAGGTTCCCAGTTTTGTTCCATGTTCAAGAAGTAGGTCTGGCTGTACAATCTGATCATAATGATTAAGAAGAGTTGAAACTATGGATTAAGACTCCATGGTTTATATATATTATCCACCTAAAATCACAGACCATTTGATCTTTTTATTTAGCGTCATTCGTTTCTCTTGTTGCATCATTTCCCTTGTGAAGGACATTTGTGTATAGAAATCAAGTTTTGATCGAGCACGCTGTTACTACCCAACACAATATTAACTATGCAATAATGTCCCACACGAAATGAACCTAATCCAGGATATTATTGCAATACATCTTATCGACAGCCAGACAAAGGGCTAACCTACAAATCATTCAGGCAATAGCTCAGTCAGCTGACAGCCAGCCTCCGAGATCACAACAGCTGCTAATCTTAAGCCATGGAGGAGAAGCCTTTGTTTGACATTGTCCGGTTCCACAGGTCGTTTTAACCCAAGCTACTGTGGTAGGCCCATCAGCGTCGGTACAGCCAACGTCCCAGAGAACGCAACTCAGACCACACGGAGGGATAAGGAGTTTGCTGGCGGCTTCGAATCGTTAGTTTTAAATGCAGGACCTTTAAGATGATCATTTATCAGAAGTGGATCACTAAATATCCACCGCTTATACCTCAGCGATCTCCCGATATTCATATCAGGCGCCCAAGTGGGCCTTAACCACAGGTATAGTCTGTGGTACATGTATAAAACAAAGCTTTACATTTAGTGTCACATTGTATGGTCTATAGTACACGTTTAAGATTAAGCTTAACATTTAGCATCCAATTAGTCAATGGTATGCATTAAAAAGACACTTTACATGTAGCATCACATTGTATACAGTATAGTACGTGTTTAAATGATGCTATACATTTAGTATCCACATTGTATACAGTCTATAGTATGCATTTAAAACACAGCTTTACATTTAGTATCCACAATACAGTCTCTGGCACGTATTTAAAACGGTGGGCAACAGACGTACTGTAGGTCACGGTACAGTAATTCACAGAAACCAAGCCTGCATCTCTCCCCCTCTCTCCTCTTTCTCCCCCCTTCCCTTGGAGAGATGGGGCCGTCCAATGATTGCACACCCACCATTTGGATCAAAAGAACAGGATCTTAAGCAGCCAATCAGAGCCAAGATAAGCCTACGATGTATCCATTTTAATCAGGCTCGCGGTGTCGCCAGCCAATTTGCGTGACGACGTAATATATTCGGAATCAACATCCGATATTGCAAGCCGAAACACGCGCGTTGGTGTTCACACATGGCAACGCTCACACCAAACCTTTAGGGAGAGTTTCCTTTACCGGGAGTTCGTAGTCTGATCAGACACCACTACGTCCGTGGACGTGTTGCATGTAAACAGTGCGCGGGACACGCGCCAAGACAGCCTCCGTGCGGGACTCGCGCCACCGCAGCCTCCGTGCGGTCCTCATTAAAACACCTGCCGACAGTGGATGGCCCCACTGCGGTCCGCTGCAGTGTGGCAGGAGGATCCCCCACTTCTCCCAACCCCATTCTGCTCCCACTCCAACAATAAACACATAAATATTTAAATATATACTCTAATGGGGCCACAGAACCCCACGTATTGGCGACAATGCGCAGGAGCAGTCGAGACAAACACACTCGCGATATTATCTTATGGATGTAAAGGCTATATTGTTTCAAAGGATTGGGAATACGCTCCTACCATGTGATAAGGAGAGGAGGGAGCAGAACAACCCATCGACGGCCCGTCCCATTCCGAGAATGAAATGTTTTTATCATACTGACGTGACACCTGATTCTGCTGCTCCGTTTACACTTGGGGCATTAACACACACACACACACACACACACACACACACACACACACACACACACACACACACACACACACACACACACACACACACACACACACACACACACACACACACACACACACACACACACACACACACACACACACACACACACACACACACACACACACACACACACACACACACACACACACACTCACCCTGTACAGGAGCGCCGTGTAGGAGGCACAGCAGCGTCGGCAGTGCCAAGGAGAGCCACACCAGGGACGGGGACATGTCTGCTAGGGGAGCCGAGTGGAGGAGTTGTTAGCCGGCTGCTGGGTGACTGAAGCTGGCCTGGTGGTTCGGAACCCGGTTCACACCACGGACTGTAGAAAACCGCTGCACACGCACACCAAATCCAAATCACACGCGACACCGAGTGGACTGCGGCTCTGTGGGAACGAACGGCAACAAGCCCCGACCACGCGCCTTCTTTATGCTCTCGGTCGGTTCACGCGCCGTCGTCTTTCCGGCTCGCGGTGCCTCCTCCCGAGGTGGCGGACAAGCTGCAGTCCATGGCCTGATTACAGCAAGCAGCCCGCACGCTGACACTCACACATGCACGTATCCAACATGACACACACACACACACACACACACACACACACACACACACACACACACACACACACACACACACACACACACACACACACACACACACACACAAACGAGACTGGATGCAGCCGTCTCACCCTTAGCTTCTACATATAAACACATACACACAGACCGGACCCCCGCTGATACACACACACAAACACACACACACACACACACACACACACACAATCAAAGACTCCCTGAAACACACACACATACACTGATCCAACCTGACACACATACACCGATCGCACCCCTGATACACACAACGAGGCTCTCCGGGTATAGCTCCTGGCGGATCTCTCCTCCTCCTCCTCCTCCTCCTCATCCCCCCCCCCCCCTCTACTTGTGGCAGATTAACCCTTCCTTCTCTTACAGTCCGACACCTGAACACCACGCACTGTTATTAATATTTAATCAGCATACTAATTAGTCCTCATCCATTATTCTTCTCCAACGATAATTGTATTATACTAAACACATCTTGTGATTATTATAATAATAATAATAATAATAATAATAATAATAATAATAATAATAATAATTTAATTCAATTGTCATTTCCAGTTCGGTATGCATCCGGTTCTGTGCATGAGATGGGTTACCAAGCTTATTTACACTTTGAGATTTCTCACACAAATTAGCCAAGCGTATCAAGGCCATGTCCTGCTGTGTGCCCACCTGCCTGCTCCCAGCTCCAGCATCCCTCCCACCGCTCATCTGTCTGCTGAAGGAGGCCAGTTGGTATTTCAACACACAGGGTAAGTGGGGGCCGTTGTTGAAGTTACCTCTGGTGACCTGAAGGGTTCGCCAAAGTGCCATATCATTTTCAGTTTATTTGATTCATTCCCTGTTTTAATTCTACTACCACATCTACCTTTAATTCCTATTTCTCCTTCCCCTCCACCGCCCTCCATCCCCTCTTTCTGTCAATGCAATCAGTAATTGAATCGAGAATTTATGTGTTTTTCATATGCACACTATATTTACAGTATATGGCCTCAATCAAAACACAAAATATTGAAATGGTGAATACAGATAGATACATTACATTGACATTATAAATAAATATAATTGATATTTCATTTACATTCTGTAAGAATATAACTTTCTGAACACGATTTCCTGTTTAAGTGGAGCACTGGAATGTACCCAATGTGAACACAATATCTCCGGTAAGTCATATTTGCGTCCTCTAAAGGTGACCGCAGCCCTGTGATTTATTCCAGTCCAACACAGCGCAAACATACAAGAAAAAAATGGTCTCTCTGTACGGTCGTCCCGTCTCAGATAAAACAGTGTTGTTACGGCGTCATCTTGTGGCCAACCTCTGTACAACATCTACAGTGTCTACCCGTTGGCTTATTATAAAGGAACCAAGGAACCAAGATAGATCTGTGTTCTGTTTGAGTCGTTTAGAAAATGCCTTTTCCCAAATGTTTCTGTATGCCTGTCCGTCCATTAGAAATGTATTTTAGAACTGTATACTTTAGGTTTTTTAATGTATACCATCGGAAATTGATTGTTACTTTTTTAAAACATATTTTAGGCCTAAAACATAGATAATTGTTATGTATTTATAGATAATTGTTGTGTTTTAAAATGGGGTACATAAACATATGGTGAAGTTTGATCTGATCAGGGAAATGTGAGCTGCTATTGGTCCATTCAATCTGTCTGCTCCTATTTGTCCGTTCAATCTGTGAGCTCCTATTTATCCATTTTATCTGTGAGCTGCTATTGGTCCATTTGTTCCATGAGCTGCTATTTGTCCATTCAATCTGTGTGCTGCTATTTGTCCATTCAATCTGTGAGCTCCTATTGGTCCATTCAATCTGTGAGCTCCTATTTGTCCATTTCTTCCATGATTTGCTATTGGTCCATTTGATCTGTGTGCTGCTATTGGTCCATTTGTTCCATGAGCTGCTTTTGGTCCATTCAAACTGTGTGCTGCTATTGGTCCATTTGATCTGTGTGCGGCTATTGGTCCAATCATCTGTGAGTGTATACTGTAGCACATCACTGTATGTAGAGGAGCTCCTGTGTTCCACCCATTCTCCATAAGACCTAGTCTCAGGTCAGCATTGGAAATATTCCTTACTACGACAGGCAGTGCTTTCCTTCTGTAGTCTGATTGGATAACTCTCTCGTGTATGCCTGGTTCTACTACTAGTAGTATCAGAAGTAGTACATCCCACTGGAACAGACTCTGTCCTTCTGGAGCTGTCCTCCAGACTACCACATGGAACCAGTCCGCTGGTTTACTTGTTGAGCTCCAGGTCTTCTAGTGACCCCAGGTTAGAGGGTAAGAGGTGAAAGTTTTAATCCACCGAAGGCTAAGATGACTGACAGAGGGTCAGGGGTTGGAGGTCACCAGGTGTGTGTCCCCGTAAGGTGTCTGCAGACAGAGGGTCAGGGGTCACCAGGTGTGTGTCCCCGTAAGGTGTCTGCAGACAGAGGGTCAGGGGTCACCTGGGGTGGGCGTCCCCGTAAGGTGTCTGCAGACAAAGGGAGCCGTGGTGAGGCAGAGGGTGGGTATGGTAGTGTTCGACCAGCGCCTCCAGGGACAGGAAGGTTACGTCAATGTCCAGAAACACTCTCTTGTCCTGAAACCAAACGAATTACAAAGATCACTTTTGGATAGAGTATTGTATGACAGGTGTATTGTCATGCAGGTGCATGAAGACTCTTACCTCTTCAAACAGACGGTAATTCCTGGCTTTCCCCACACTCACATCCCATACCACGAGCACCTGCAGCACAGGAAAACACGTGAGGTTCACTCTTTACCTCCTTAAGAATTTAGTTTGCTACGACCCCAGGTTGATAGTTGATATGTCGAGATGTACATCAGCCGTGATGTTTGTTTGACTCACACCCTCTCGCAGTGTACACGCATACTGAGTTCAGCAGTTGCCGAGCCATTGTCATCAATTATAACCCAAACAAGTGTTTAGAAGCTCCCATTGCTGTATCTTTGGTTCATTCAACCAGAGTAAGCTCATAAGAACTGCCCTTGCTAGGTAGTTGTGGTGTGTTCCTGAATCCTCGGACGCCCGCCTTCCGAGTCGGAAGTCGGGAAATATCCCAGCTTTCCTGCGGCATTTCTCTGAGGCACGCCCCCTTTTTGTCTTCATCTCTCAGAATTCTGAGAGTAGACCGAGAACAGTAATGACGCTCTCAACAAAAATGGCTGCGCCCGTGAAGAGATTTATTTTCTTTGTATTTGTACCCCGTTGGTAATTTTAATGTAGATTTGACTTGATTATCTTGCTACTTTATTCCGGTCACCAATGTATGCATTGCATGGTCTTGCTCTACGTGCAATACAATGTAAAGTTGTGTTGTTTGTTTTTGGGGCTGGTTTGCTAAAGAGGCTAATGTAGCTAACGATAAACAACGACTAGCCAATTTCATGACACAATCACAAAGACGAACGTGAACGCTATAAATGCTCTGGGACCGGAAATTACGTCAAAAGTGCAACTCGGAATGCTGGCGTCCGAGGATTCAGGAACATCTCCAATGGTGTCCTCAAAAGGCGTTTACACCTCTCTTTAGTGTTTACACACCGGGGGGGGGGGGGCCCTGAGGGGCTCAATGGCCCCTCAGTTTAAATATTGTGCCCACTTATGGTAAATAGAGTGCATTTGCCTGACATTCACCGATTTAAACACAGACCGCAGAGTCAATCATTCAGGGCAACAGCCAACTGGTCGGGAGCAGTTAGGCATCGTTTCATGCTCAGGGACACCTTGACCCACCGGGGATCGAACTAACCATGCGGTTACCAGCCAACCCGCCCTACCTCCTGAGCTACTGCCACTCCTTAGTTTTGTTTCTGTATTTTCTATCCAATATCTGAATCTCAACTCTTTTGAGTAGAGGCAAGTAGAGGCAGCCTGGTTGGGTTATATTTTGTAGCTGTTCGGAAATGCGTGGGAAAAAATACATTATTTCATCATTGGCTTTGCAGCCAAAAAGTAGAAGTGACTTTAATGTTGTTTTAAATGGTGGACTAGTTGCTTGCTTTGCATGACATCGATTAGGGCGGGTAGACCTCGATCAATCTCAGTGGTTGTCACACGCAGTGTATTATGACACTCTGGTGGTAAGATAATTTGCTACTGAATTGAATTGTTTCTAAAGCGGTGCAGTCATTTCTGATCCACACTTGCCTGGTTAATCCTTCCACCGGGGCTGTGACAGACTTATGGTGCGTTCCAGAGCCCATCCAAACCAGTGGGACGTGGGACTTATCCCACCTTCAACTAAGAAAAGTGCACTGGAATGCCAGTCGAAGTAGAAAATCCCACCGTCGAAGTGGAACCTCCTACTATCGAACAGGGGGGTGATCGACCTACCCCCACTTCACCAAGTAGGAGCTAGTACAGTTCAGGTAGGATAAGTCCCACATCCCATTGCTTTGGATGGTCTCTGGAACGCACCACTAGAGACTGAGTTGGCAGATGATAGTGGCTGTGTTTAAGGCATTGTGGTCATTCAGAGCAACATTTCAAAAAGTCGCAAGGGTAAGTGTAGGAGGTTGTGTTTGCTAACTGATTTGAACAGAGCGTAAGCACCCACTTCTGAATCTTAATGAGCTGCCAGTTCCCAGTTATATAAATGTACTACGAGACTCAAATGAACAAATCCGTGAGCATGCTCAGAGACGGGTGAACACAGAACCAAACTTGTGGATTGTTTTGTTACCGGCATTCATTTAGAAAGCCTCATAGCTAGGACGGATTGTATGGGCTAATTTTTGTTGGAAAAAAACCAAGATACAGCTATGAGAGCTGCTGAGCTCTTATTTGGAATATCATTTAGATCAATGGCTCACCAAATGCCCAATTTCAGAATGCCCGCAGAACACCAGAGGGGGGGAGAAAATCATTGCTGATTGACATTCATTCAACATTAATTTACTTAGTCTTAGTAAACGGGCCAAAACCTTTTACTTCCATCCATTCATTCATCCTTCATCCATCATCCATCCATCATCTATCCATTCATCCATCCATCCATCTGTCTATTTACCTTGTTCGTTTTAGTGCCTGAGTTTCTGATTCCATACAGTCCATCGTGGGGCACTGAGGATGTCTCTTTAAACAACCTGTTAAACAAAAAGGTAAATAGAATGCATGTTCGTAAACTCAAATCAACATAAATGGTTCACATTCAACCATCCATACGCACATTTAGTAACACATTCATACGGCAGTGTTAGCCAATAGCCAGCCATCACACACAAACAAACTATTCAGACGGCGACTAGGTAGGGGCAGTAATGAGTTGGGTGTTGAGGTTAAATGGTGAACAGTTTATGTCTCTCACTTCTCTACGCTGCTGGTTTCTGTCGTGTCAATGAAGACTGAGTCTGGTAGCTGAACCTGTGAAGAGAAAGATGTCACATTACAAAACACAACATAAGCAAACCACACAACACAACGCTATTACAATACAACAAAGACCCAAACACAACTAGGCAGAACACAAGTCCATACCAAGTGTAGTTCTAGCTTACATTCTCATAGTCGTCATCAGAGTCTTCCCCTCTCTGGATCAGGCCTGACTTTCTCCTGCCGGTCTCCGGCATCTCGTCCACCGAGGTCCGGAAACTCTGACCATCTGGGGACTCTCTTCTGAGAGAAAACCAGAACTTAATATTTTCTATATGTTACAGGTTTCCTAGCTAAATGGTAACTGTAATGGAAACATGTTAGCCGGTCGTAAACTAACTGTAAGTGTAGCGTGTTAGCTAACCCTAAAATAACTCCAAATGTAGCATGTAATCTAGCATTATGCTAACTGTAAATGTAGCCAATTATCTAGCAAAATGCTTAGTTATAGTTATAGATACTTAGTTATTTAGCAAAAAATGTACAGTAAATTATGCCTGTTACCTAGGCATTTTAGCTAGCCATATGCTAACAGTGGCCTGTAATAAAAAATCATGACGTACTGCGTTGCATTCTCAGCTACACTGGGCATGGTCGGGGCCCGGGTGGGCATGGTCGGTGCCCGAGTGGGCATGGTCGTTGTCCGAGTGGTGGTAGTCGGTGTCCAAGTGGGCGTGGTCGGTGACCTAGTGGGCGTGATCGGTGTCCAAGTGGGCGTGATCGGTGTCCGAGTGGGCGTGGTCGGTGTCCAAATGGGCGTGGTCGGTGTCCAAATGGGCGTGGTCGGTGGGATAGGTGGTATGGCAAGGTTTGGCGGGGCGGGGGGGGGCTTGGGGGAGGCTGGTCCTTGGCCTGTCCGGGGTTGCGGAGGGTGGGTGGGAGGAGCAGGGCGGGCCGGGTGGGACGAGGGGGGGCAGGGAGCGGGAATGGGAGGAGGCAGCGGCGGCGGCGATAGTTTGCCTTGGTTACCGGGCAGCCCCCGGGGACTTTTGAGGGCGGGGGGGTCGTTGAGCATGCAGTGCTCCAGAAGTTTGCCGATGGCGGGCGGAGTCTTCCAGACCTCGGAGGGGCGTTGTTCCGGGAGCACCAAGCCCCGCCCCAGGAGGAGCCTCTTGGTGTTAGGGGGCGGCGGGAGAGGCGGGGCCAGAGAGCTGCTGGGGGCTCCTTTCCTCCCGGGGTCCTTGAGGATAGAGGGGGGGAGGAAGGGTGGGGGAGTCTTTCTGGGTGGAAAGCTCGGGGACAGTTTGTTGGGCGGGGGCACGGGGGGTGGGAGGGTGGGGCCCTTGCTAAACCTGTAGGAGGGGTCAGAGGTCAGAGAGCGGGGTGGGGCGGGCACTGGGGGGGGAGGGTAGGCCGGGGGAGGGACGTTGGGACGACCTGCGAAGGACCTGGAGTCAACCACTAGTAACCAGGAAGAAAACAGGGAGTAATTAACAAGGAACCAGGAAGTTGTAAGCGAGTTGCCAGGAAGCAAACAGGAAGGAATAAGTAAGTAACCAGGAAGTAAAAAAAATATATTAAGTTACAAAGGAATAACAAATACATTTATACATAAAGTAAACATCCAAACTGCCAAAAGATTATAGATTTGTTTAACATTCATCGATTCTTTTAGTCAAGAGACTAAATCAAACATACAAAAGTGTTTGAGCATGTGTGTGTGTGTGTGTGTGTGTGTGTGTTTTTTCTGTTCGTGTAAATGTGTGTACCTGTC